>NW_020171393.1:0-182966 GCF_001481775.2 Trichoderma gamsii | reverse complement strand
AATATATAAAATTATTTATATTTTTTAATTTATTTATTTTATTTATTTATTTATTTAAGAATAATATATTATAAAAAGAAATTATTTACTATTAGTAAGTTTATATAAAGTTAATTAAAAATATTTTATTTAAATTAAATTATAATTATTAATAATTATAATAAGGAATTTATAGAATTATTATTAAGTATTTTTAAAATATTAAGTATATACCTTAGCTTTTATTAAAGTTATAGCTTTTAATTAAATATATTTAAAAAATTAATTTATAATTATTATTAAATAATATAAGTTATTTATTATTTATATTAAGAGTTTTATTATAAAATTTATAAAAATTTACTTTTAAAATTAATTAATTAATAATAAAAGTTATAGTAATTTTTATTTTTATTATTATAATAAATAATTTTTATAGTAATAGTAATTTTTAAGAAATTTTATTATTAATTATAGTATATTATTTTAATAATATAATTATTATAATAAGTAAAATATAATATATTTTCTTAAGTAATTTATTAAACTTAAGTTATATATTTATTAAATAATTATAATAATTAAAAGCTTTTAATTAAAAAGCTATAATTACCCTTTATATATTAATATATTTTATATATTTTCGCTATAATTTATAATTTATTTATAAATAATTACTTTAATTAAAAACTTTTATAATTTTTTTAATAGCTTTTAATTAATATTTATATATTTTATTTTTAATTATAATTTAATTTTAAAGTAATTATAAGTATTAATTTATAAATAATATATTATTATTTAATAATTCTTAGTTCTTTTTTCTTTAACTTTATTTTAAACTTTACTTACTTTTATATTATTAAATGTAATAAAGTAAAGGGCTTACTTAATATAAAATACTTTTTTCCTTTTATTTTAATTTTATTTTCATAAAGTATTTAAGTATTTTACTTAAAAGCTAAGTTAATATTTAAAATAATAGTTAAAGTATAAAAGTATTTTTACTTAATATATTTAATACTTTAAAAGGGACTTAAGTTAAAAAAATACTTAAGGTTTTTATAATTAATTAAAATTATAAATAATTATATATTATTTATTAAATTAAAATATTAAGTATTTAAATAAAATATTATTATTAATAGTTTTTTATTATATATAATATAATATTATTTAACTATAATTAAGGCTATTAAATAATAAAGTATTAAATAAAATATATTTTTTTTATTAAATTATAATAAATATTTTTTAATAGCTTACTTTAAAGAGTTAGCCTTAAAAATTATTTTCTTATTAAAATTTTATTATATTAATATTAAGTATATTATAAATACTTATTTTAATTTTTAAAAAACTATTTTTTATTTTTTTATTATTTAAAAAGAACTTTTCTTTATATTAATTTATTTAAAGGTTTTATTATTTTAATAAAATTTAAAATAAATTTATAATAAAAGTTTATAAATTTTAAAAAGCTTTAAATACCTTTAAGCTTTATTAATACTTTTTATTAATAAATAATTATAATTTTTTAAAAAATTAATTTTATAAATTTTTTTACTTTTATAATATACCTTAAGTATTTTACTTTTATTATTATAAAGTTATATTTATTAATATTTATATTTAGCTTTACTTTTAAAAAAATTAAAAAACTTATTATATTTTTTTTTATAATTTTTATATAAATTCCTTAAGTAAATTAATATATTATTTAAATAAACTATTATAAATTTATTAAATATATTACTTAATGCTTTATTAATATAATATTAAAATAATATAAATATATTTAAAAGCTTAAATAATATTATTAATTATTTAAAGAATTTAAATTAAATTTAAAATATTTTTAAATATTCTTTTTTTCTTATAATATATAATTAATAAAAGGTTACTTAAATATTAAGCTTTATAAAAAGCTTAGTTTTTATAAGTAATTTTAAGGTTTTTTTAATTAAGGGAAGTAAGTAATAATTTTATATTATAACTTTATTTAATACTTTATAGTTTATATAAAAATATTAATTATTATTTCTTTTTTTAAATAAATAAATTAAAGCTATTATTATTAAAAAGCTAGCTTAAACTTAACTTTTATTTATTAAGTTTATTATTAATTATTATAACTTTAATAAGTAATTCCTTAATATATTATATAAGGGTTTATAAGAAAGCTTAATTCCTTTTTTATTATTTTCTTTTAAGAAATTAATATAATAATTTAAGTTTTTTTTATATAATAATAAGTTTATTACTTTATTTTTATTAAAAAATATAGTAAAATTATATAATTTTTTAAAAAGCTTATTAAATATTTTTTATTTTTAATTTAATAATAATTATACTTATAGTAAATATTATTATAATTTTATATAAACTTATAGTAAGTAAAAAGATTTTTATATTATTTTTTTTCTTTTTTTATTATATTATTATAATAAAGGTTACTATAAGAATATATATATTATTAAGTAACTTAAGGTAAGTAAATATTTCTTTTACTTATATTTCTTTTCTTTTATTTCTTTTAATATATTATTATTAAAGGTTTATAATAACTCTTTTATATTATATTTATAAGAGTTTTAATAAAATATTTTAACTTAACTATAATATAATATAAAAAAATTTAAAATACCTTTAATTATTTATATTTATTATACCTTTAAAAATATAACTTATAGTTTTTATTTTATTTTATTAATAATAATAATTAAAATTTTATTAATAAGTATTTTAATAATATTTAAATTTATTTTTTAAGTTACTTATTTATTAATTATATTATAATAATTATATTTATTATTAATTTAAATATTAATAAGTATTTAATTATTAAAAAAAGCTAAAATAAAAAATAAAAGCTTATTTATTTTTTAAGCTATTTTTTTTATTTTTAATATAATAAAATTTTAATATAAGGAATATTTAATAAATAATACCTTAATTTACTTTTATATTAAACTTAGCTTAAAAGTATATTATTTTTTAAATTTAAGTTATTTTTAATTCCTAAGTTATTAATTTATTTTAGGTTTATTATTTTTATATTAATTAATTTCTTTATAGCCTTTAATAAGTAATTTATAATTATATAGCTTATATAATTATAATAAAAATAGTATTTATTTTTTTACCTTATATTTAAAATACTTTTATTAACTTATAATACTTATAAAGTATTTCTTTTATTATAAGTAAAGGGTTATTTAAATATTTTTTATTTAAGGATTTTATTTACTTTAAATATTAATATATTTCTTTTTTTATTTTTATTAAACTTAAGCTAAAATTAAATTAAAGTAATTTTATTTTAAAACTTTTCTTTTAAATTTTATACTTTTATTTTTATATTAATTACTTTATATATAATAATAATAATATTATAATTATTTTTTAACATATTATATTTTAAATTATATTAATATATTTTAATATTAAATACCCATTATAGCTAATTAAGCTTTATAAAGTTATTTTATTAAAGATTTTTTATTAAAGTTAGTTTTTATTTAAAATAAATATATAATAAAGTAAAGGTTTTATATTTTACTTATTAAAGTTAATTAAGTTTTATAAGGGTAATATTTTAATAATATAAGTTAATATATATAGTTATAAAGTAATTTAAAAAGTTATTTATATTATATATTCCTTAATTAAGTTTATTTTTATAATAAATTATATAATAACTTTAAATAGCTATTAATAAATTTTATTAAATAAAAATAAATTAATTTTTTATAAATTTTATAAACTTTTAATTTATAATTAACTAATATATAATTATTAGCCTTTAAGCTATAAATATATTTTAACTTTTATTAAGGATTTTTATTAAAAGTAACTTTTACTTATTTTATAATTATATAATAATAATAAAAAAGTTATTAAGCACTAAAGTAATACTTTTATTTTATTATTAGCCTTTTATAAAATATATTTATTAATTTAATATTATATTCTTTATAAAGGAAGTTAGTACTTAAGTTAGCTATTAGCTAGTTAATTATCTTTAAATTATTATTTATATTTATAAGCCTTTTCATTTATATAAAACTTAAGCTAATGCTTTTTATATATTACTTAAGTTTATAATAAATTTACTTATAAAAGTATTATTTTTTTATAAAGTATTTTTTATAATAAGAAAATATATTAATTATAAAAAATTAACTTTATAATAGCTATAAATAAGTATTTATTATAATATTAATATATTTAAAAAAAGTATAATTATTTTATATTTATTATATATTTATTATATATATACTTAATTAAAGTTATTACTAAGCCTTAATTAAGCTTTATTTAAGCTTAAATTAAGCCTAGGTTAAATTATAAATAAGGCTTTATTATTATTTATTTAAGTACAGTCTTAAACTATAATATAAGGTAATAATTAATATATAATAAAAAATTAAATTAAAATAATATTATATTTTAATAAAAAAATATTAAAAAAGTTTTTAATAAAAAATTACTTAAAATATTATAAAATAATTATAAAAACCTTTTTAAAAATTTCTTTATAAAAAATAATAATAAATAAATAATTATAAAAATTTAACTTTTTTTTACTTTTTTAAACTTTTACTTAATATAAGGAATTTATTTAATAATTAGCCTAAATCCCCTAGGGTTTCTTTTAAAAATTTATTTCTAAGGCTTTTATTTATACTTATAAATATAAAAGCTTTTAATAATCCTTTAAAAAATAAAAGAAATTAAATTATTAAGTATAATTTAATTAATAAAGTTTCATTATAATATATAAAACCTTAACTTTAAATTATTTTAATATAATAAAGTAACTTTATAATAAAAAATAACTTTATAATTAATTATAATTTTTAAATAATAATAATAAAGAAAATAATAAAGTAATAATAATAATTATTAAAATTAAAAAATAATAGTAATAAATTAATAATTAAATTAAAATTAATAAATTTATAAAAAAAAATAATAATATAAAAAATAAAAAAATAAAAAAAGTAATATTAAAGTACTTTAATTACTTAAAAAAATTAAAAAGCTATTAAATAAAACTATAAAAATATAATAAAAAATTATAATTATAATAATAATAATAATAATATATTTAAAAAAAAAGTTTAATAATAAATTATAATAATAAGTAATTTATTTTTTTATATTTAAAGAAATTAATAAAATTATTTATTATAATTAATTATTTTTTTAATAATTTAATTAATATTTTTAATTAATTAATTTTATAATATTAATTTTTAATTTATTTTTAAATTTTTAATAAAAATATTTTATAAAAAAATTATAAACTTTAATTAAATATTAATAATATTTATATAAATATTAAATTATATATTAAAATTAATTTAATTTATTTAAATTTAATTTATTTTTTATTAATATATTTATAAATAAATTTAATAATATTTTTAAAAACTTTTATAATTTTTTAAAATTTATTATTTAATATTATTATTATATTAATATTTTTAAATAATTTTAAAATTTTAATTTAATTTATTATTTTTAAATATTTTTAAAAATTTAAATTACTTAAGTTTTATTTTAATTTTTAATATATAATAATAATTTTAAAATATTTTATTTTTAATTTAACTATTTTAAATTATATATTTTTATTAAATTAATTTTAAATAATATTTAAAATTTCTTATTTATTAATTATATTTTTATTATTATTTAATTTTTAAATATAATATATATTTAAATAAAAATTATTAATATATAATAATTTAATTTTAATTTTAAATTATTATTATAGAGTAAAAGAATTTTTAAAAAATAAATATATATAATTATATTAATAAATAATAAAATATTTATTATTATATAATTAATAATTAATTATTTAAGTTATTAAATAAATATATTTTAAATATTTTATATAATAATTTATTTTATAAAAAATATTAATATTTTTTATAAATTATAAATAATAAAATATTAATATAAATTAATTTTTTTATAAAAAATACTTTTAAAATTTTTTTTTATAATTAATTAATTATTTATAATTTTTTTAAAGTAAATATTATTTATTAAAGCCTTAAAAAGTTAAGTTATAATAATAATTATATTAAAGTTATAAAAAAAAATATATTAAAAATAATAATAAATAAATTTATAAAAAATATAAAAATATAAAAAAAAATATTATTATATTATATTTATATTTAAGTTTATTATTATATTATATTTATATTTATATTTATAATATAATTAATAAAAAAAATATATATATATATAAAAAAATAGCTTAAGTTTAATAATAATAAATAAAAAATTAATATTTATTTTAATTTTAAAAAGTTTAATAATAAAATTATAATATAAAAATTAAATAATAAAAAAACTTTAATAAAATAGTCTATAATAAATAATTTAAATAAAATTTTTAATATAAACTTAAAGTAATATTTATATTAAAAGAAATTAAAAGAAATTAATAAAAATTATAAAAGTATTACTTTAATAAATTAAAATAAATAAAACTAAAAATTTATATATATTAAATATAATTATTATTTTATATATAAGTTATTATAAAACTTTTTAATAAATTATATTAAATAAATTATAAAGCTTTAGCGCTAAAAATAAAAAAAAATTATATAAAGTATAAAGAAACTTAAATATTAAAGATAAATATAAACTTTAAAATATATTTACCTTTCCAGTAACCGCTAAGTAACTGCAAGCTTACTGGCCTTATACCTCTTTACTCTCTTTTACATTCCCACTTCTGACATAAGTATTAGATAGAACTTATGGCTGGGAACTTAGAATAGGTACCTAGCTAATGTGAAGTCTAACACTTACCTATCTTACTGTTGATTGAAAAGGTCCCCGCATCATGAGCATTTACTAAATTAAGTTAAAGACTTCCTAAATCGTAAAAATCTCGCCGAGACAGTAGTAGTCTCTATAACATGGATTATAAACTATACTTTTGCACTGTTGCGTATGACTTATAAAAGTTAATACAGCTCGCACTTTGCTTTTAGTGAAGGTTTAATCTATTGCTTTATAGCACGCAAACGCCAGATTTACACCCCGTTACATGAAATAGAAATAAAAGTCTTTTCACGCCGAGGATACCATATCTCGAAGCATCATGGGTGTTCCCGATACATTTAAGGCAGCTGTGGTGCCCAGTCCACGTAAACAGCATGTCATCGTCGATAGATCACTGCCGCCTCTCCAGTCCGGTGAAGTGGCTATCAAGATCACTGCTACATCTATCAACCCCATAGACTGGAAGATGCGTGATCACGAGGTTTTCATTACAAACTACCCCGCGGTCCTGGGATCTGATGCCGCGGGCGAGATCGCGGCCATTGGGCCAGGCGTCTCAAACTTCAGCATTGGAGAAAGGGTTTTTTTTCAAGGAATAATTGGAAATTACGATGCATCTACATTCCAACAGTATGCGAAGATCGATGCAGCACTGGTGGCCAAGACCCCTAGCAACATTAGCGATGACCAGGCCAGCGGAATTATGCTTGCGAGTCTAGCAGTACTCACGGCGTACTACGACAAGACGGGCCACGGATTGCCTGCACCGTGGGACAACGGCGGGGACAAAATCGGTGATGGTGCCGCAATTGTCATCATTGGCGGGAGCTCTTCCATGGGCCAGTATGCGATCCAAATGGCACGACTGTCTGGTTTCTCCCAGATCATTACCAACTCGAGTCCTGCGCACCAAGACTATCTTCAGAAGCTAGGTGCAACAGTCGTGCTCGGTCGTGAGGCCACGGTGGATGATTTCGCTGCCACCATTGGCGATAATGTACCGCTTGACTTCATCCTTGATACCATCTCCGCCAAGTCCACCAGGGAGCTATCTGTTGGCATTGTGAAGGCAGTCAAGTCGACGAAAGAGGCAATAACCAAGATTATTGTAGTTCTACCGGAAATCTTGGATTTCGAGAACTTCGACGCCCAAGGCGAGTCAAAAGTAACTCTCCCTAGGATCATCGGCCTTGGAAGTGTCCCTTCGCTTCGATACTTGAGTGAGCCGTTCGCAAAGCATCTTGGCGGCGATAACGGCTACATTGCCCGAGGCCTGTTTGTACCAAACCGACCAGTAATTGTGCCAGGTGGTCTAGCCGGTGTAGAGGCTGCTTTGGCAAAGAACAAAAAGGGCGTATCTGGAAAGAAGGTTGTTATTAGACCATTTGAATAAAACGTTCATGTTATTAAAAATAGATATTTAACTATATATCAAATATGTTATTTTTAACACTGTTATTACTTGTATTTGATATTTCGGCAGCTAAAATATTCATGCTGTCGAATATTGGCGGGTTTTGTTGTAGATTCTGGATTGCTTTAGCTGCATTTTGGCTGACCAATTGTGCTTGACGCAAATCTTCTGTAAAAAGATAGAAGCCTTCTGTGGACTCGACTAGGTAAGACTGCAGGCCTTTGCTTTCCAGCAAGACGTTAACGTTAGTGAGAGGATAGTTATTCTCGATGAATCGTGCCCATCCCCTAGCAGCCGCTTGGACATGGTCACCATCCTTGATCCTCTTCCAGCTTATTCCAAGGTGTAGTGTGAAGTGGTCGATGACTATCTCGTCATTAATACCGTTTTCTGAGCCGTCTGCGTTTGGCAATGAGGTCGCCGATGTTGGTTTACTAGAAGACGCGTAGTCGCTCCCAATGAGGAGCCTTTGGGACTTGTGGCTTCTCAGAGGTCGGCCATTCGCTAGTCCACTCCCGTCCTGTTCAGTGGTCACATCGTCAAGCTGAGCGCCAGATTGGTTATCTGATTCACCAATAGAAACCGCACGCGGTTTAACGAACACCATTCCCTCACCATTCATCCCGCCATGTTGCGAATTGCAGTGTGATGTATCTGGCTCGAGATTATGTGAAGCCTCCTCGTGAGACCGCTTCTTGCCAATGGCATGAGAAGGTTGTTGGAGGAATGATGAACTCTGCGAAAACATTGTCGACTGCTGGTGTGGGAGAGCTGTCATTGGTAAATAAAGACAGAGAGAGAGGAACAGCAAATCTTGAGAGTGAGTGAGAATCGTGTGGGAGTATTTGGTCAGCCACCGGTAGGAATGTGGCAATGGCGATAGGGAATCGTTTCAAAGGGTAGTAGAGTAACGTGTAGGTAGAGGTAGTAGGTAGTCAGGCTGCTGAAAACAGTCTGAGGCTGCGGCGCGCCGAGTGTTAGTACCAGATCTTTGACTACAGATTGGGTTTAGTGGAGACGGCAGTTAGTTCGTGGGGTATTATTAGATCAACCGCTACTTCGTACGCCCTAGTAAAGCCTCTAAATAATTACCTAGGTATTGAATATTTAGAGTGTCTGTCAGTCTGGATGGGCAGTTGTCCTAATTTATCCATTGTAATTTATTTACGCCCATCCAGAATGTGATCCTAGTGCATGACCCTTAGTTGCAGCAAGCATTCTAATGGGGTTGATACTACCTAGGTACTCTACTAGTAGGAGTAGAGGTGGTAGTAGTACTAGTAGCAGTAGTACGGCAATACGGGTCCCTAGTGGTGCCTTCATTATGCACTATATCCCCTATGGGGGCATGAAGCATCCAGCCTACTAGTAGGTATCATGTTGCCTTCCTCCTCAATACCCAGGGATCTCTGCTACGTTCGCCGCGAAAGTTGTATTCGCTGTCGCTATGCTATAGCTTTAGACTGTTATGAAGACTGGATATCTCAGACGTCGACAAGCATCTTCTGAACTACATGTCGAGCGAAATGCCGGCTTACAACCAGCGTGCCCAGGCGGCACTCCTGAAAGCTGTCAGTACTTACGAATCGACAATCTATGTATCTGGACACAACGTGCTAATTTCAATTTTTTCAGATTAATCGAGTCTTCGACCTAGACCGCGATGCCGAGTCCCTCGAGGGGTTGGCGAATGGAATAACTCTTGGCCACATCCTGCATGAGCTGGATCCCGAATTCGACCCTTCGCACCTCGAGACAAATTCGGGTATACCGAAACCTTTGAGTAATAAACGAAATATACAAGCCATCTACAAAGGTCTCTTTCGATTCATCCGCCGCCAAATACCCGAGCTCAGTTATCAAGCCAAGAAATTCGACTATCATGCCATTGCCGAGAACCCCGAACCACAGGGCATTAGCCAGGTACAGCTTCCCATAAGTTCTATGGCGACCGATTGACTCTAACATATCGCATATCTAGCTTCTCGCAGTTATGGTTTCAGCTGCTGCGATGGGCCCCGGCAATCAAAAGTACGTCCCTAGAATTCAAAATGGCCTGGATCGTGATACACAAGCCGAAATTATGCAGATAATTCGTGCTATGCAACAAGATATCGCGAACTCTAAGGAAGATGATGACTTGGATGAAACCATTGACGCTGCCATGGGAGCCCGCGACATTGAACTTCTCGTCGAGGAGCAAAACGCTGCACTGCGTCAGCAGCTTGATAACATGAAGAAGACCCTGTCAGACTACATCACTCGCCTGGAACATCTCCAACAGAGCCACGAGGAGCTTACTTATGACAAGGAGAAAAATGATCGGGAGCTTGAGGTTTTGCGGAAAGCAACCCAAGATGGGGCACATAGTGCGAAAACTATTAAACATCTAGAGGAACAAGTCCATGAGCAAATGGAGATCATTGCTAGGAACGAGGAAGTCATTCGCAGTAGCCAGAAATCGGTGTCCCAGCTGGAGAGCGAAGTACAGCGCCTCGGACAAAAAAACATACAGGCAGATGAGCTTCGCGATCAGATGGCAGAGTGGAGGCACAAGGCGGAAGAATTCGAGAAGAAGGCCAACATGGCAGAACGGTACAAGCAAAAGCTCGAATCGCAACAGAGTCTAGTGAGAGAGGTGCAGAACTTACAGTACGAACGAGCTGAGCTTCAGGAGCAGCTTCGTTCACTCATGGAGGAGAGAGAGCGGAGTGACCGTACCAAGAAAGCCGAGGACGAATTGACAAAGATGATTACGCAGTCGGAGCAGCATTTGTGGGACGAGCGTAACCAAAAAGCGCAACTTCTAAAGGATGTAACGGCTCTGCAAGAGGAGCTCATGCGCTTACAGGCTCAACGAACGCACGACGAACACTTCATCCAGGATTTGCAGGAGCAGCTTCAGCATAATGGTGGCGCCAGTACGGTTGAAGAGGCTGAACTGAGCGAAACTTCTACGCCGTTCAACCTAGAAGACGAACTTTTGATCGCATCCGAGGGGGGTCCACAGGCTAACCTACCCTTGGAGGTATCCAGACTGAGAGCAGAGAATGAGTTGATTAGGAAGACAGTTGGGTCTCCGGGAGACGTTTCCACTCTCCGACGAGAGCTGGAAGAAACAAGACGCCAACGGGAACGCCTTCAACAAAACTTTAACGGATTATTCGAAAAGTATACTATCATGAGCGACAACTTGCAAGCTTTGATGAGCGAGAGCACCGATGAAGGGTTAGTTTATTACGCCTGTCTTGTTGTGCAGAGCGATTGATACTCATTTATTTATTATCTAGGGCTGAAGCGTTTATTAAACTTCGACAGGAGTTGACGAGACTGGAACTCGAATTTGAACAAGCTCGAAAACTAATTAACAGCCTTGAGGCACAGCTGGGTGATAAGAACCGAGAATTACTTAGCGTACAAACAGACCTCTCCGCTGTTCAGAAGGATAGCATAGAAGCATTGAATGAGCTGAAGAATACGGATAAGTTGATATCGACCTCGTTGACAAGCGAGCTTGAGCGACAGAGGGAAGAAACTAGCTTTATAACGAATGAAAGAGACGCTCTGAAATCGCAACTTGTCGACACTCTATTAGCGAACGACAAGCTCAGAAAGGAATCAGATGAGAACAAGGATTTGAATGAAGCTGTTTCGCCAACAGAGGCCGACGGCTCAGAAGCCGCCAAGAAAGCTACCGAAAAGGTCGAAAAGCTACGAGCACGCCTTATCCAGAGAAATCAGGTATTTAATATGTCCTATACAAGAAACATGAGCCTCATACTTACACTTTGCACCAGCAACTTGAGCAATCGGAACAGGAAAGGCTCGAATTACAGACCAAACTGAAAGCAGCACAACTTGGCGAAGGATCAGCAGCACAAAAGGTATGATTTGCTCTATGATGAAAGCTTATTTCTGTTGAAGAGCTTCAATTGATTGAAATGTTTAGGCCGCATCGGATCATATCATCAAGAACCTCCAAAGAGAGAATGCACTTATTGCGACGGCTTGGTATGACCTCACAAGCCGGCTTCAGAGTAACCACGTCGTACTTCAGCGCCGACATGACGCCCCCAAGAGCTGGCTTAACAAACAGAGGCAGTTGGTGAATGGTCAGTTGCGCCAACGGGACATGCTCTACCTCTACTGACTGACCTGACTCTTCAGCAACTTCGAGGAGATAGGATTTTAAAGGGCTGAGCTCCGTCTGTATATCATGGTATCTCTTTGGGAGTATAACACTTGCTGGGCGTATTGCGAGCAAAGAGTTGATTGTTTAGCGATGCCGTATTCCTGTCATACACGTTAGAAAGTAGATGGCTTTCACGGTTACAGTCTCATTTCTGTTTAGAGACTAATCTTCATTTCTAGAACACGGCCATTATCATTTATCATACATTGCATGCAAACTATATAGAAATCATTTCTTCTCACAATCCAACATTCAATTATCACTTGGCGAGCCCATTTTGCATGAGAAGAAGAAACATCTCTGGAGCTATTTTCTTACTTGAAGCTCTCTCTCGAAATTAATAGTTTGATTAGTAAGCAGAATCAGCGTGGCAGGCTTAGATTCCCATATGCAGCGATATACAGGACATGATCCTCAAGTGACCTAGCTGCTTCCAGCAATTTTACTAAAGATAGAAGAGCCATGAGACTTCTTTCCTTCTAGAATATCCAACATATTCTTCCATACTTCGCCGGGTTGCTGGCTGGCATCAAGACCCTTCCAGATGCCATTCTTCTGGTAATATCCAACCACGGGACTTGTTTGCTGGTGGTAAGTGACAAGACGCTTCTTCAGCGCCTCAGCATTGTCATCGCTTCTCTGGATAAGAGGCTCTCCAGTTACATCGTCCTTCATAGCCTGCTTCGGGGGGTTGAAAGTTGTGTGGTAGGAGCGGCCAGACGCGGGGTGGATTAATCGACCGGTAATGCGAGCAACCAGCAGAGCATCGTCGATCTGCAATTCGACAGCATGCTGGAGAGTTTGGCCACGCTCATTGAGCATTGCGTCGAGGCCTTCGGCCTGAGGCACGGTACGTGGGAAGCCGTCGAGGATAAAGCTATGCGCTTAAGTAAGAACGAGTCCCGGTGTCATGCAGATGAATGATGGTCAACATACCCTCCTTGGCACTCCTTGTTATTCTCAAGTTCCTCCTTGATCATGCCAATGACAATATCGTCACTGACAAGGCCCCCTTGGTCCATGATTTTCTTGGCTTCCCTTCCGAGAGGCGTCTTCTTGGCGACTTGTGACCGCAGCATATCGCCTGTGGCCTACACAGAAAACACTTGCTGTTAGTTCTATGTGCGCCATTCATGAAGTCTCAATCGACATTGACATACCAGATGACAGCAAGAAAAGCGCTCTTTGATCTTTGGTGCTTGGGTACCCTTGCCTAATCACTTGTATGAGCAATGCGTGCTACATTCGACGCCGAGGTGCTTCGATAGCACAATTGAAACACGTACCGGCTCCAGGAGGCCCAATCAAGATCATGCGAAGGCTCTCTGCGTCAATTGAGGTAGATCCTGTCGCGCGCTGCTCAAGCTGCTTGATGCGCGAATCAAGGCCGCTGATAACATCGCGCAAGTGCTTGAGCTCGTCTTCTACAAACCCCATTGTGTCTGATTTTGTGCACGCCGGCAAAATATTTTACAAAGAATAAAGAAAGTAAAGAAGCAATTTAGCACCGGAGAGAAGAGGCTGTGGCGTGGATGGAAGCCGTGAGAGGAATTTAGGAAGCCGTGCTGAGCATAAACTGGGCAATGAAGCTGCGCAAGTAAGTTTTTGATATACTATTGCAAGGATCCATATACGGCACTAGCGTAGATGCTACTAGTAGTAGTAACAATACAGTCTAAATCTACAATAGAGAAATCTTAGAGTTCAATAATAGAAGTATAGGACTTAACATAAGAATTTAATCTATTATATATTTATTTAATAGTATATTATTGATGTTATTTATGTTAGTTATATAATTTAATAATAATAATAATATATATATATTTCTTTACTTTATTATATTAATAAACTAAGTAAGTCACATATATATTCCTAAAATTGTACCTAAATCTTAAAATACTTAATAGTAGTATTACGTCTCTTTTAGTATATAGTGTATAAAGAATTAGTGTATTTTTTCTCTAGTTATATATACCATAGTCGGACGAACGGACACATCGATAAGCTATAATTCTTCGCAGATCGATCCGCGGCTTATAGAGAGGGTAGAGTACAGACTAGGCGCAACGGAATCGTGCACTACTACCGAGGTAGCCTCAGCGTGTAATTCAATCCATGTCTTACTTCGGAAGCGCTGGTAAGACCGGACCGGTCGTCGGAAGTCTAAGTTTTCTCTGCACTCCAGAGTAGTGCTCCCTGTCTTGCTTAGATTCGGGCCGTTACATGATGTTCCTTCTAGTATTGCGGTGATGTGTAGGGAGTATTAATTTACCTATTACTAACTAATATACTAGTCTACTGACGGGTAACAAGACGTCATATGCGTATCTACTTATCCTGAGGAGTGGCAGCATCACTCCACAAATCTTTTGTCTCTTCCTCTACTGCTCGCATGGCCACTGCTACTGATTCAAGTTTGGCAATAACGTCGATGACACCGTCATTGACGCGCTCAAAATATTCATCGTTGGCCTCTCGTCGCTTTCTCGCGAGTAGAATATCGGCCTCCGTTTCCTCTACCAACTTTGCCCCTAAGCGGTCTGCTCTTTTTTCGTCACTTCCCTGCCATCCACTTGATGTGCCCATCATGCTCTTTGCTGCATCAGTCCCTTCTCCCCTCTCAGGTCTTGACGAGTCCAGTAGCCCGTCTCGTAGATTAGGCAGTTCATCACCCTTGTCGTCATTCATATGGTCACGCAGAGCAGTCTCTATGGTATCGTCTGCTTCACTTCTGGCCCAGGCCTGTGCAAGTACAATTTGAGCAGTCCGCAGTTCTCCTAGTTTGCGGTCGTGCTCGGGTCCAAATACATGAGTGCCTTCGGAGGCAGATAATTCCACCTTCTCCAGCGTGGCCTGCATTTCTGCCCATAGTGCATCTGTCCTGTCAGTGCCTCCATAGCTCCCCTTGGTCTGTAGGGCCCACTCAGGACGCCGCTGTTCTGATGGCATATCTGACCCCCCCGAGCGCGAGGCGTCTACAGTGGTAGGATTCCATGTCAGATTGTGTCTTCCGAGAGCTTGAACGCTAGTTGCGAGGGAGCCGGGAAGCGAGACACGAGATATGGATGGCGATGGAGGCATAAACAGGAGAGGAGGTGGATCTCGCTCCTTTGCTTTTGGTGCGCCCGTGGACGACATGGCATTTCAGTCAAGGACAGCCAATGTTAAACGTATTTGGCATGTGAGGATGAGGACGGAGATGTGGGGCCCGTCAGTAGCTCGCCTGGCTTGGGCGGTGGATAAAAATACGGCCGCGCTCGAGCTACCAAGGTCACGTGAGAAAATTTCGCCGCTCTCGTCTTTTTGGCTCTAGGGCCGCAAACCCTATCGGAATTTTCGTGGTCTGCAACTGCAACCTTTTGGCTCTCGGTGTTGTCGCATTACTCAACCCTAGGTGCCATATTAGCATAAATCGGTATGTTGGACACCCGTTGACCCTCATCGACACTCACATCACGCTTTCTTAACTGGCATCTTTTTGTACTGACATAACATTACGAAGCAATCATGGCTGGTGGCAAACCCCGAGGTCTCAACGCTGCGCGCAAGCTGCGAACCAACCGAAAGGATCAGAAATGGGCTGATCTCGCCTACAAGAAGCGTGCTCTGGGCACTGCTTTCAAGTCCTCACCGTTCGGAGGTTCTTCTCACGCCAAGGGAATTGTTTTGGAGAAGGTTGGTGTTGAGGCCAAGCAGCCCAACTCCGCCATCCGAAAGTGTGTCCGTGTTCAGTTGATCAAGAACGGCAAGAAGGTCACTGCTTTCGGTGCGTAGAACCCGATAAAAAAAAAAAGCTCTGTTTGATAGGTGCACAACTAACTCAAAGCTTACAGTTCCCAACGACGGTTGCCTCAACTTTGTTGACGAGAACGACGAAGTCCTCCTCGCTGGATTCGGTCGCAAGGGCAAGGCCAAGGGTGATATTCCTGGTGTCCGATTCAAGGTCGTCAAGGTGTCTGGTGTTGGTCTGCTGGCTCTGTGGAAGGAGAAGAAGGAGAAGCCCCGATCATAAAAAGGCAGTCTTTTGGGAGAAGAAGGTGTTATCATACGGATCGCGAGGAGCGAAGGAAATTGGCTCGGTTATACTCGCACAACTAGTCATGGCCCTATAATGGGAGGCTAAAATTTTGAAAGGGATTATGCCATCTCTTTAGAAATACTTTTCAGCATGTTCAAATACCAGATGGCACCGAATTGGGCATCTTCTCACATCAACATTCGATCAATCGAGTGCAGGCATCGGGTGTTTTATTATCTAATTAGGCGTCTAATTCTCTTCCATCCGGCGTAGATTGCGATTCAGCCTCTTTAAGAGACCTCGAGATATAGTCAGCTGCCATGCCGATGCTGACAACCCCACCTGTTATCCAGCAGCCGTTGACAAACCACCACCAACAGTTCTTGACGCTCTTGAGGTTCACCCGCTTGATCATGATTCCCAGAGTAACGAGAGCTCCGCCACAGCTTCCAAGGAAGAAGATGGGACCTGCTCCGGCTGCCATTCCGGCTGCACCTAGTAAAGCCACTTGTGTAACGGCAAGTCCAGTCAAGACTTGCTTGGTCTGATGTTCATGTTTCAGGGCGATGCTTTTGATACCGGCATTTGCATCATCTTTGATATCCATGTGCGCATAAATCATGTCGTACAGCACAACCCACGAAATATTCGAAGCATAGAGACACGCTGCGGCTGTGAGCGCGGCTGAGTTTGAAAGCAGATCAATGCCAAGTGCAGGGAAGCCCATGATTGCTCCCCACGAAAAGGCCAAGCCAAGGACAGCTTGGGGATAATAGGTGACTCGTTTTGCCAATGGATATGTCGTGACAAGGGCCAGACTAGGTATGCCATAGGCGAGACATGGTAAGGGGAATTGAACCAGAACGGCTAGCCCTGCAAGTAGCTGGAATCCAGTGAATACAATTCCCTTGAATGGGGTAATTGCACCACGGGCAATTGGCCGCAGCCGAGTCCTCCTGACATGCGGATCAAGATTTCGATCCCAGAGATCATTGATAGTGCAGCCAGCACCACGCATAATCAACGCCCCACTAAAGAACAGGGCCGCAGTGGTAGCTACTGAGGCAAACGAAGCAATAGGCTCTGCCATTGGCGCCGCCAGTAGCGTAGAAAAAAGGCATGGGAAAAAGAGATAATAGGTGCCAGCAGGTTTGTCGATACGGATGAGTTCACCGTACGGGACCCATGTTTTCGGGACAATTGACAATATCCCAGTTTGGGCTGGGATATATTCCGCTAGAGGTTCATCGTTCGTGGGTTTATGGCTATTGGCGACGTCGACGACCGGCTGTCGTTTGCTCGAGACTTGGTGGAAAGCGACAATTCTTTGACCCTGAACCGGCAGTCGACTTGGTATACTCTGTAGGGCGGACGGTGTCGGACGAGGAAGTATCCGGAGCGGACTAATCGAGCAATTGCTCGATCGCCATCGCACTCGGTGGTGGATTGGCACTCTGACAGCTAGCCTAAGCGTCATAGGGTTCCAGAGAATGTCGATGCAGGCATGCAAGTAAAAGTGTACTGCCAGGAACCCGGTATGAATGATTAGATTAGCGATTGGCTGATTTCACTAATAAGGTCCGATTTTGTGGCTCATGCATATAGAGCTTATTATAGTGCAAATTATCAGGAAAAGTATCTTAACTAAGTTCTAAAAATAAACATTATAATTATATAGTAAATAATATACTTATTAAACAACCTAAGTTAAGAAGTTAAATAAATAGAAAAAAAATAAATTAATTATATAGTATTATTTATTATAAACTTAAGTTATAAATTTATTTATTTAATAATTGCTTTTAAGATTGGTTTTAATAGAATAATCACAGGTAGTCTTTTATTAATGCAATTTAAATGTTTTTTATCTTTTTAGTATATTACTAGTTAGGTCCCTACCTAGTTATTAGTAACTCTTTCTTTTAATGTTGCATTAAGCGGCTATTGCATGTGATTGTATTACATTTATATGCCAATGGATACCTCGGCTAACACTCTTATTATGTACATCCCACTTCCTACCGTGTGTCAATAATTCTTCAAGCTCTCCAACAATGAAAGACTCATCGCTGAACCGCCATGAACTGGAAGATGCTGCATCTTCAAGTCCATCGAATGAAGAGGATTTTCAAGGTTCATATGGAGATACTAAAGGCAAACAGAACGAAACATTAGCAGCAGCGGCTGCTCATCTAGAATCGTCTAGGAAACTGGTTGTGAACGCCATAGCTACATCACGGGAGATGCCCAATCTGGGACCAGAATCCAAATCTTCTAGTGGATTAAGTCATCTGGGATCGTCTTCGTATCTTTCTGGAGAATCCTCTTCGTATAAAGGACACCAGCAGACATCATTCGAACCGGCTCGGGGGACTGCAAACGAGTGCCAAAACGATTCGTTCGATGCATTCATTGAGTCCAATATTGAGGCACTGGTGACCGATTGCCAAAATGGGTCTTCATTTATAGACCAAGAAGCATCAGATGGCTTAGCTGTGTTAGAACTTCTCTCTCATCAGGAAGACGAGTCGCACAGCCTAGCATTCAATCTAGAGCATGACTCCCTTGCGCCTGGGGAAGATCTATCATGGAATGCGCCTTTAGAGGAGATTCCCAGCGACCAAGAAGAAAAAGAGAAGGAAGAGCGGCTCGACTTTACTCCCGACTTTATTACTAGACCTGAAAATTCGCAGCAAGCTGAGGCCTATCTTGGAATCGGCGATATTCGAGAAACAAGCAACACATGGCTTGGGTACTGGCATGACGTCTTCACAGCATACAATGCGCGAGTGTGGGGCAATTCGCCATTAGAGACGACTTCAAGAACACCTGAACAGCAAGGCGACGACAGCAGCGAGCCAGCAACGATCACTCGCGCGCTTAGTAGACTAAAATTAATCTTCCATCATCTGAAAGGTTAGGTAGCTATTGCAGTGGAGCACAGTTCTATTCAAGTTGTAGCAATCGCAAAGCGCCCGACCATTTGGAAAAAAAAGTACAAGCGTTGAATTGAAAAGGTGACATCACATTAAATACACTTATATCATTACTCCTTTAGCTACATGTAGCTACCTATATATCATTACTAGTACTAGTAGTAGGTATCTATATTACTACTCACCTACTTACCTAGGTGCCTACCTAGGTACCTACTGTATCAACAAAACATTAATTTTGTGGTACTGTTTGATTCTTCTTTCGCAACATCTTTCAAGTTTACGTACCTACCTTCCCACACAGGCTGGGGTAAGCTGGTAGGATACCCCTGTAAGCAAGACCCTATTGGACGCAGGCTTAGCTCGCGCTAAGGCTACTGGATTGATTGTTTTCCATCTTTCACATCGCGCTTACCACTGGCATTGTCGAGTGCCTGGTGAAGCTTGCGCCTCGATCCTGCCCAGAGCTCTTCAGTTCGCGGGATCAGTTAGTAGGCCTTAGAATGGCCTACTGGAGGCCACGTCACGGCATGTTCGGACGCTGAAAAGCAGCACCCCCCGCTACGACTGACTGCATCACCGATTACCTTCTGCCGACTGCTCATGATCAACGCCGTTGAACCTTGTCGCGCGAATTAAGATGCCTAGCGCACAGCATCCCCAGGCAAAATTTGATCCGATACCTCCAGATCTTGACCTTCACTCTCTGGTAGACCGTACACCGAATTTTCGATGGGTCCAGCGGGTGTCCCGGCCTCAAATCAACAGCCTTGGCCAGCAAGACTTTGAGAAGCTTGTGGCGATACATGTCATAGCTGGCGGGAAGCCTCTCGTTATCGAGGGCTGGGATGATGCTCTGCCCTCCTCGCTATTTAGCGCAGGATGGCTTGAGGAAACCTACGATAAGAAACGTTCGTTATTTCCTCAAGCTACTATGAACCTATACTGATCTACCTGTCTTGCCAGAGGAGAATGTCCGTGATATTTCCAATGCCTCTGACATCCCGATGACCACTGGGCACTATCTACGCTCCATGAAACAGCTCACCAATCAATGGACTCCAAACACGTATCGTGACGAGCGTCGACAGCGGTTGTATCTCAAGGATATCGATTGCCCCCCCGAATGGCGCGATATGCTACAGAAAATCATACATCCTAACCTCTTCTATCTCAACGAAAATGTTGCAAGTAAAGGAGACATGCGTGCGCGCGATAAGGAAAGTTTTGGGAGCATAACTGCCGCTGCCTCTGCCGGAGATCTTATGTCTAGCCTACCGGAAGAAATGCGCGCCCAAAATCTCATGTGCTACATAGGCCATGAAGGAACCTACACGCCCGCCCACCGAGAGATGTGTGCATCGCTGGGACAAAACATCATGGTTGAAGCATCACGAGATGAAAATGGAGAAAAGAAGGGGAGTTCGATTTGGTTCATGACCGAAAGCAAAGATCGTGAAGTGGTCAGAGAGTATTTCTTGTCGATGCTTGGCCATGATATCGAGATTGAGAAGCATTTCGCACAAGTCAACGCCTGGAAGAAGGCACCCTTTGACGTGTACATTGTGGAGCAATGTGCGGGCGATTTTATACTTATTCCACCTCTCGCTGCACATCAAGTTTGGAACCGAGGCACGAGAACAATGAAGGTTGCTTGGAACCGCACGACGGTGGAAACCTTAGACCTCGCACTGCATGAAGCTCTTCCCAAGGCTCGCTTGGTGTGCCGAGATGAACAGTACAAGAACAAAGCCATCATTTACTATACCCTTCAAAAATACCACGCGGAGCTTCAAAAAGTTGCAAAGACGGCAGAGATTATGCAGATTGGCTTCATGGGCATTGGGAGAGACATCTTCAGGAGCTTTCCGCGTGTGAAGCAGCTGGCGGCTGACTTCAAACTTTTGTTTCAGCTATTTACTGAAATCATTACTGACGAAGTCTTTGCATTTAAAGAGAAAGACATTGAATTCTTGCCATTTGATTCCTGCGTTACTTGCTCTTACTGTAGGTCTAACATTTTCAATCGATTTCTCACCTGCAAACACTGTATCAGATACCTGCCTAATGGAGAAGAGGATGCATACGATGTTTGCATGGAATGCTACGCAATGGGCCGGTCATGCGTCTGCCTCTCTGGCCTTCAATGGTGTGAGCAGTGGTCATGGTCAGAGCTGGCTGATAACTACGAGATTTGGAAAGCGACTGTTATCGCAATTGATGGCCACGTGGACTTGGAAAAGTCTCCACAGCCACTTGAGATAGCAAGACAGAGGGCAGGGAAGAAATCACTTGCTCAGATCTGTCAGGAGGCATTAAAACGACGTCCTTGGAAGGACATAACAAAACCAGACCGCGAAAAGTCACCCAGCGACTCTGAACAAGGCGAGGGCGATGATAAGCCCAATAAGAAACCAAAGAGAAAAAAGAAGAAAGGCGAAGTCCACCGCTGCCATGTTTGTTGCCACCCGGATTATAGCTACCGAATACATCTGTGCACGAATCCTGGCTGTCTCGAAGGATATTGCTACGGCGTCCTGTATCGGGCTTTCGATCTCATGCCACAGACTGTTATGGAAGATGAGCATTGGCAATGTCCCAAATGCTTAGGGATATGCAATTGTGGCCATTGCCGCCGTGCAGGCATTACGCAGCCATATATGCCAAAGAACACGTCTCTCGGGCATGACACTCGCCGGATTGCGGATGATCGAAGTGTAGAAGCACTTGTTGATTTTCGAATTCATAACTTGTCTTGGTTGAAAGCTGCGGGAGAAGAAAGTCGTAGCAAGGACAGCAAGCGAATGCAGCTGCTGAGAGAGCAAGCGGACAACGCCAAAGCGCAAGATGTCCTGCAGCAATCTCACGCGCAGCCTAGGATGCAACCCAGTGCTGTTTTCACTGCCAATCTAGGCGAACCTTCCGCGATAAACGGGTATGGCGATCAGAGCCAAGTGCTTGGCCACGATAGGGGAGACATATCCAATCTGGCTTTTGACGTCTCCGACAGACATACCTACAAGGCCGACAACGTGCCGCAAGATATCACAGCTCCGCCCTTAGCTGATGCCTCAGCCGATGCCTCAGCCGATGCCCCAACCGATGCCAGAGAGCAAGAGAGTGTAGATTCATCACAGTATCCTGACCCATCGGTTTTCACACGGCATCGAATAGGAATGGGATACTACGAACAAGACGATACACCTGATAAAATACTTTTCGACCCATACCAGGCGCCCTCCGCAGAGTCAATCCAGGCAGACGAATCTACCATCCCGGATTTTGTTAAGAAAACTATTCGGGCAGCTAAGAGAAAAGCTAAACGGGAGAATGACGACCCCGATTTTATTGTTTCTAAAAGCCATGCGAAAAAACAAAGGCTTATTCCACAGGAATCAAATTTCCTTGACAACATGGATCCTGCTCTTTTTGTCGCTGAAACTTTGTCAGCAGTACCTAATGAAGCAACAGCGCCTGCTCTTCTAGATAGGGAGCATTCTGTTGGGACGTCTCGAGGAGAGCCTAGCCACAACATATCGAAGACATATTTTGCACCATATGATGCTAATGAGCCAATTCTTCGACATGCCAAACCAAGGGCGTCGTATATCGAAATCGACGATCTGGATATTGATGAAGTAGAAGAAACTGAGGCAGCGCCTCAGACCTCACCAACCTTGGCGGCGATAGAAGCTCATGACTCAGCAGTCGATAAACCCCACGAGGATGTACACGTGAACGGAGAAGTGCAAGGACTGAGTAGTGCTGAGGAACAACGTCCAAGTAGAGCAACCCAAGAGGCGACCGGGGAAGTTGCTCCGAAACGTCGCGGTCGGCCACCGAGAAAGTTGCCGAGAACAGCATCACCAGTAACCACCGAGGATGTGCCGCCGCGAGTTGAAAGCGGAAACAACAAAAAGGCGAGAGGCCGCCCAAGGAAGTCGCTGCCTTCATCGTTCATGGAGGCAGATGGTAGCCCGCAGGACGACATGGCCTTTGCTCCCGATGCAGAAGCTCGTGAATCGAATTCTCCGGACTCGGATGAGCAGACCAATACTCGAGATGGCAATTTCGTTGAGGATTCACGACAACGACGTCGGCGCTCCAGAGCTTCAGGTGTTGCCAGAATTGGCGTCGGCATGTCACGGCGAGAGCTGCAAACCAAGACCTCCAAAGAATCAAAAATTGAAGACGAAAAGGGAGATGTTCTTCCGAAAAGGAGGAGAGGTCGCCCTCCGAAATCTGTGGCTTCTTCAAGAAATAGATCTTCTTTAGATGTAATTTTGCCATCAAGTTCTCAGTTTATGTCTATGGCTGAACGGATGGCTCTCAAAGGCAAGTCGTTCAAGATTGGCTCGAGGAAGCGTCAAAGCAAGGTGAAGGGTCCAAGCTTGGGACAGCAGACGATGCCATCAGTTGGAGAACGCCTCGCCGAGAAACAGATACCCAAACGAGCCCCTGGGGTGGATGAGGCGTATCAAGAACACGAAGAGGGAGAGAGCGAAAGCCCATATGGCAATGACAAGTCCCAGGGGCGCACTAGCAGAAGCAGAGAGGCTAGCAAAGCAAGAATATTGTCTCGGTCTAGCAGCTCTAGGGAATCAACAGATGACGAAGACATACCATCCCATGGCCGTATTACCAGAGGCACTCGACGTTGAGGTATGGATTGACGACATAGTAGAGAGTTGCGCAGAGCGGAGATACTAGAGATGTATACATAATCTCGTGTTAGATCAATAGCAGCTAAATGCAAACAATATATCTCTTGGTAACTTGATAGCACTCAAAGTAACTTGCAAGCACTCAAAGTTTGTTTTATACAATGAACTTCCAAGTACTAAAAATATTAACATTTGTGTAGCAATATCAGATTTAGCCCCCCTCCCTTTACCACTGGAGTGGCAAAACTCATAAATGGCAATATCTTTTGTTTAACTTTTTTTTTGTATCAACTAGTAATAGTATGTCTTAATTCAAGGTTATACTGTATTTATAATCCTCTTGCTCTTCTTGCCCAATTATACTTAGGACTTTAATTGACTCTTTCACTATTCCTTAGTATTGACTATCATATACAACCCGTGAGTTGCTTTTTTTTTTTTTTTTTGGTTTAGGTATGCTCTCCGGTGTTCCAAGATTTCTACCTTTAACTACAGTGCTGAAAATACAAAGAGCTGCGAAACGAGCTGTTAGCATCCATTCAGTGAAGACTTTCCATCCTCCATCGGCCTGGAAGGAAGGGGGAGGGGGTAGGGACTTACATTATTGGTCGCGGCTATGGCAATACTATCCTCAAACGGATGCCAACTCATGTGTAGTATCTTCTTATTGAAATCGATCTGGTCCGCGTCCGTCTCTTTCCGCATCCTTTGGCCCTGCGCACCACCAGCCGGGCTGCCCGCCCGTGAACCTCCCTTCTTGCTACCGTTCGCGGCTGTTGGGCTTGTGGATGAGTTAATGGGTGTAGGAACGCCCACTTTCTTTGCTTTGAAAGCCGACTTGTCCGCCTGAAGAACCACCTCAACTTCCTTATCCGGATCGGAGGGATAAATCATGAAGTTGTTGTTGTAGCTTCCAGTCATGACATTCTTGGCGTCGCCGGAGAATACGACCTCGAACTTATCAAAAATACTATCATTTTCATACGTGTCGCATAATCGGGGTCGCAGATGCTCGTGAATGGGTATCGTCTTGACCGGTTGCCGCTCCATGTTGATGTCCCAGATTTTGACGGTGAGGTAGTCTCGTGACAGGACATATCTCCCGTCGTAAGAGAATCTTACATCGGATATTGACGAAATGATTTCAGAAAAGAATGACCTTGATGAAGGATCTTCTTCTTGCTCGAATACTGGGTAGTACAAATATCATGGTCAGTCACTTATTCTCGTTTGGTCAAGGGTGTTTTATGTGATGCAGTCTTGGTACAAACATTTTGCATGTTGGTCGCACAAAGCACTTTCTCGCATATCAGCAAGTTTGATTGTGCCCTTTGAGCTGGCATACATGAACCAGTTGCAGCTGATTGGGTGAAACTCGGCGGCGGTGATGACCTCGGTCAGCTCTTCCATGTTGGCGGGCTTGATATCGACTATGTTGAAGCTCTGGTCCTGGATGTTGAGATTCCAGAGGTTGATACGCAAATCGTCACTGCTAATGAAGGTTTCACCATCGCTGTTTACCGATATGCTGTTGATGTGATAGGCGTGAGCGTTTGCATAGGTTCGTCTGGGGACGGCGGCAACAACAGTGTCATGGTGCGTGAGGCGAGGCAGCTTTAGATCGGCGGCGTTCCTGAATTGCTGGGATGTAGGGAGAGCTCGAAGGGCGCCGCCGCCGCCGCCTACCGCACCCCCGGGCGTTATATCATGGGAAAGGTTGTTCTCAGCCACCACTTTAAGAGACTTTTCGAACACTTTCCACAGCTTAATTGTCTTGTCATTGGTGGATAGGAGATAATGAGAGGCATTCTGTCGACGGCACCACTTGATCTTGTTGATCTTTTCCTCGATTTCCAGAGACTTGAGGTAGTCAAACTCGGGCTCGTGGGATTGAAACTCGGTGTGAAATTTGTATTCGCATGATTTTTTCTACAAAAGCAAAAGAGTTAGAAATTCTGCATCCAGCGCTGGGAGGGGGGATTGGAGCGGGCTGAGTAGAAGTGTACCGTCTCGTTTCGTTCAAATAGAACCACTCGCCCGCCTTTGTCACCAGTGGCAAGGTAGTTCCCCGTGTGATCAAATTCCACCGTCGAGATTATGTCGGCTGGGCCCCGCGGTCAGTATCAGGCAGCATACGTCAGAGGGGAGAAGGGGAGCTTGTCCGGCGGCGAACCTTCAGTGATATCCTCGACATCGCCCTTGTCGCCGAAGCATCTGCGGGCATCCTAGGTCAGTTGCGGCTAGAATCCATTGGAGCGGCGGCACATACTGGGTAAACTTCCAGGTTGGTGAGTTCGCTTCACTGTCGACCATTTTGGTTGGCAGCGATAGCAGGGATCGGGACTAGAGGTGGCACAGGCAGCCGGGGTGACGAGATACAGCGCGAGACAGGAAGAGGGCAGTGAGGGGTGATGTCTCGAGAGATGGGAGGTCGGCCGCGGCGGGTTGGGGCTTGGGCCGGGAAGAGCGTCGAGCGTCGGGTCGGGGCTTGGGCGAAGCAATCAGGCGTTGATGATGCGAATGATGTCGTTTGGCGTAGCACTGGTGGGCTGGAGGAGAGAGCACACAGCTTGATGTTACTAACAGGTGCCACACGGCGCGGGTGAAGGAGAGCTACCTAGTCCTGCTGCTGGTGGGGCACGAGAGCAGCAGCACGAGTGCGCAAGAAGCCAGATACACTAGAGGTAGAGGGGCTGGGCTTGGGCTCGGATATGATGCGCGTGCGTTGGAAAATCCCTGGCGGCAAAAGCTTGCTTGCTGCGTGGGAGCCAAGGTAACTCTAAAAAGACTAGCAGCCCGAGGTGGGATGCTCTTCAACCATGATAGTAACAATATCAATCAACGTAATTGGGAAAGAAACTTTGGTATCAAATGAATATGTATAAAGCTGAGTGTATTTATGTAAGCTACTATTCATATTGCCAAGTATGCGTTTGATTAATTATCCCCTTTAGCATGAGAGGTTATGCTGCTACAATATCTATAGGTAGCATCAGTAGTGCTCGTATACCTACTACTGCTACCAGCTGGCATCTATAAGCATTTGGTCTCGCATCGTCAATGTACTGCCTTCTGCTGCTTTGGTACATAGAGTAGGTATAAAATGTGGGCAATATCGGCCCAGCTTTACAAAGAAGTATTGGGTTGTCGCCCGCCCGTCCAAGTCCCTTTTAATTGGCACGTAGTATCTTTTCAATATGCTCTCGGCTATTCTTCTGGGTTGTCTCGAGATACAACAATCTTTGGTTCAGTTTATCAACATCCCCATCAAGATCCTGCATCTGGCGCTGTAATTTCTCGTTCAGGGTATTGGGGGGAAGAGAAACAAACCTAGAGTCCACGAAACATCAGCATCAATTCCACTACCACGTTCCACGGTTGTTTGCATCTTTCACGTACATCTTCCCCACGCCCTCGTAAACGACTGAGTTGCTTGCAAAGCTCTGCAGCTCGCTCATCGTTAACCGGAGTAGACGTTGCTCTCGCTGCTTGCCTGCTATTTGGCTTCGGACCATGCCAATCTGCTGCTGTGCTGCAATGGCCTGGGTCTCGATCTCGAGCGCCAGCTAGTAGTCGAATTAGCACAGATTCTAGAATCTAGAGCAGCCGTAGTCACCTTCTGCAGAGCTTCATTGGATATAGACATGGTGTATGAGCAGCTATACCATGAGGCAGCTCAAGGCAAATCCTAAAGGTAATGGAACAAGCGTCAGACCTGCGGCTGCGAGACAAGCACTTGGAACAGCGACAACCTAAGAAGGCTAGTTAGTGCTGCTTCTAAGCTAGCGGTAGTCCAAGTTCTCCCCTACTGGTACTTAGCAGGTATATGTACATAGACATGTGGAAACTTTCACTGAAGAGAACGCCTGCCGGTAAAACATAACTAATTGAGTTGAAAATGTGAGTATGTAGTAGCCACAAAAATAATCATTCACATGTGAATCTTTTTTTTTTTTTTTTTTTTTTGGTGAAGGGCGGTAGATTTTTCGATGTATACAAACGCAAAAAAGGCAATGCGTACCTAGCCAAGGTACCACTGCCGCTGCTACTAGGTGCTACTAGCTTGGCGCCTCAGTTCTAAGATAAAGTTTGCCTCACATTTATCTGGTATAGGATATTTTCCACCTGCAACATCTGCATCAGGATATCAGGCACTGCTCAGCATAGTCTCTTGCCTGTACGCGCAATCTCTTCGGGCTCGCAGTCGTAAAGTCTATCACTAGGTGATAGAATTGTGACATCTTTTGCGCAACTCGAAACATTTCTTGCGCCAATCGAAATATTGACCGCGCGCAATCGCGTCTCTCGCTTTTTCAGATAACTGTTCATTACTATCTATTACCCAACAGCACGAACCGACTTTTTCTCTTTAGCAAGATTTACCACGGCCCAGCATGGGTATTCCCGCTGCCTTTAGATGGCTATCTAACAAATATCCCAAAATCATTTCACCAGTGATTGAACAAACGCCGATTGTCACCGAAGATGGCATCACGATCCCCGTCGACACCACGCAGCCCAATCCTAATGGGGAAGAGCTGGACAACCTATATTTGGACATGAATGGAATTGTCCATCCATGCTCCCATCCAGAGGATAGGCCAGCACCAGCTGACGAGGAGGAAATGATGCTCGAGGTTTTCAGATACACGGATCGTGTGGTGAACATGGTTCGCCCACGAAAGATTCTAATGATTGCTGTTGGTATGCGTGACGTCTCATCATCCTAGTCTACCAACGTTTTTGCTCGATTTCAGCTAACAAATTCAATTCAGATGGAGTTGCGCCAAGAGCCAAGATGAATCAACAGCGATCGCGACGATTTCGATCGGCCCAGGAAGCCAAGGAAAAGGAAGAAGACAAGCAAGCGCTGATCGAACTCCTCAAGCGTCAAAATGGTGGCACATTCGAAGCTGCGGACTCGGAGACGGTCGTCAAGAAGGCTTTTGACTCAAACTCCATCACCCCAGGCACCCCATTCATGGATATCCTCGCCTTGAGTTTGCGGTATTGGTGCCAGTACAAGCTGAACACAGATCCAGCATGGGCTAAGCTTAAAATCATCATATCTGATGCTACTGTGCCCGGTGAAGGTGAACATAAGATCATGAATTTTGTCAGATCTCAACGCACTTCTCCAAACTATGACCCCAACACCCGCCATGTTATTTATGGTTTGGATGCCGATCTCATCATGTTAGGACTTGCCACGCACGAGCCTCACTTTCGAGTCCTACGTGAAGATGTCTTCTTCCAAGATGGCAAGAATAGGGCGTGTAAGCTGTGTGGCCAAAAAGGACATGAGGCGAATAATTGTCGTGGAACCGCTAAACCAAACGATGATCCTGCTGCTGCTGACGAAAAAAGCAAAGGCCTTCAGAGCCCCGTCCAAAAGCCTTTCATTTGGCTGCACGTTTCTGTGCTGAGAGAGTATCTCGCGGCCGAGTTGGCTGTGCCCGATCTTCCTTTCAGATTTGACCTAGAGCGGGCCATTGACGATTGGATCTTCATGTGCTGCTTTGTAGGTAACGACTTTTTACCTCACCTGCCTGCTCTTGAGATTCGAGAGCATGGAATTGATACTTTGACCACAATCTGGAAGACGAATTTGCCATCCATGGGCGGTTATGTCACCAAAGATGGCCATATTGACTTAGCGAGGGCGCAAGTCATACTTGACGGCCTTGCAAGCCAGGAAAATGCAATTTTTAAGCGAAGAAAAGAGCAGGAAGATCGTCGAGAGGCCTCTAACAAACGAAGAAAGCTGCAAAATGAAGGTTATGCCAGAAATGGACAGCATGGCTCTTCTAAAATTGATGGACACGCCGATCCTACCAAAGGGCTGCACCTTTTCCCTATTGCTGCATCACAAACCGCAAATTCGGCTATTAACATGACGCACGATATGATTGTCAGCCGCAATGCGACTCAAGATGTGACGTTAGCCAACAAGGGCGCGGCCAGCGTAATGCGAGATCGACTGCGGGCTGATACTAGCAAGAACGAGGATACCTCTACCGCGGCGGCAAATATTACTCAGCCTCTACCTTCGTCCCTGGGAAAGAGGAAAGCTATGGACTCCGACGACACCGCTGATGCCACTCCAGCTGAATCGCCCAGCGTCAAACCCTTGGCACCTACAGAGGTAGAACCGGTTGATAACGTGCGCCTATGGGAGGATGGCTATGAAGATCGCTACTACCAGCAAAAGTTCCACAAAGATCCACAGGACATTGACTTTCGCCACAAGGTGGCACAGGCATACGTCGAAGGGCTGGCTTGGGTATTGCTCTATTACTTCCAAGGATGTCCGTCTTGGGAGTGGTACTATCCTTACCATTATGCCCCGTTTGCTGCTGATTTTAAAGACCTCACCAAGATGGAAATTGCTTTCGAAAAGGGGCGAATTTCGAGGCCATTCGAACAGCTGATGAGCGTCTTGCCGGCGGCATCCCGCCATGCTCTCCCCACAGTCTTCCATGAACTGATGTTACAAAAAGACAGTGAGATCATCGACTTCTATCCAGAGGAGTTCCAAGTCGACTTGAACGGGAAGAAGATGGCATGGCAGGGAGTCGCTCTACTTCCATTTATTGACATGCCACGACTCCTCAAGGCTGTTCAAGGCAAATATCACTTACTAAGCCCAGAAGATGTTGCACGAAACACAGTGGGAAAAGACGTCCTGCTATTGTCTGATAACCATGATGGACTCTATGACGACATCCTAACCAATTTCTATTCAAAGAAGCAGGACCGTTTAAGACTCAGTATTAATACGAAAAACAGCAACGGCTTAGCAGGAGAAATAGAAAAGCAAGAAGACAAGGTTCCCCATGGGTCTTTGAACTATCCCCTGGAGCGACGATCTATGCCGGATCTAGATTACGATCATTCAATTAGGTATTATCAAACTAATCTTTCTTCTTTGGTAATTTTTGGCTAATCGGGCGCAGCGTTTATTATGACATGCCGCAGGTAACCCAAACTCATAAATCAATGCTACTACGCGGAGTGCGAATGCCGGCACCTGTTTTGACTAGGAGCGACATTGAAATACTGCGAGGAAAGGGAAATCGAGGAGGTCGCGGCAACTATGGAGGATCATTTAGGAATAACCAAGGTCGGAATGGGCCTGGCTACGCTGGTGGGTACAGAGATTCGCGAGGATCTCATACCGGGCACTACAGGGACAACCAACGCTACGATTCACACAATTCCCACCATGGTATGCCTCAGCATGGGAGGTGGCAACCTCCAGCTGGGCCAGGGTTTGATCCAAGAGCTAGCTCCTTTGCAGCTCCGAATATGCAGCACCAACCGCAGCAAGGTTGGCATGGGAATAGACCCGAGTATGGCCACCAGGGCCACCAGGGAAGACACGGAGGAGACTATGGAGCGCGGCCTCCTCACGGTAATCAGTGGCGCGGCCGTGGTCATCAATGATCGCCATAATTCTCTATCAGGTGCGTATACAAGATTAGCTGCTTATTCTGAAACGCATTTTGTACGTTGTAGGGCTTCTGTACCGAAGAGCATAATCTTCCAGCCAGTAAATCTTGTTCATACGATAGAACCTTCCCACGACATGATAGTTACCTCGCACATCTACACTTTATCGTGTCCATGTGCATGGTGATTTAATGATGAATAATATACCAATTCCTGCTATTTGACTTCAACCAAGCCCGCCCCATATGCCTCGAATTCTCCTCGCCAACTGAATGTCTTTTTGCATCAGTGTCACTCTCTTCGCATGGACCGCGCATAGCTGCGCATCTTCAAAAAGATGTACCATGAATGCTTCTGCGGCCTCTTGTAGTGCCTGGATGGCCTGACTCTGCCATCTAAAATCTTTTCCTCTCGGGCGACAATTCAATCCAATTTCGCGAACCTATATACAGTATCAAAAAAGGCAATTCCATTGCCGGAAGGGGGTTTATCATGACGGCACTAACAAGTCGCATAAATGGAAGTTTTAGAAGTAGAAGCTTTGTATTAGCTTGATATTGCCTGATCTCTCGTAGCGCAACGGTACCCGGTCGATATCGCCGTTTCTGCCTCGTAGGTAGTGGATCGCCCGCTGGATTGATAGTTAGCGAAAAAGTGGTTTTGGAAACATGGGAGCTCAACGCGCACGCTGTATGTCGCTTGGTCTGGCACGATATCGTTGTTTGGGCGCTGCGGTTGATTGACGAGGAGCCATTGCAAGAGGGGTATCAATGAAAAGGAAGAAAGAGCGGATCGAACAGCCATGCGTGGTAGTTGAACGCAATGGGCTACATCGGAGCGGATGTGAGATCGAGTAGAGAGGCTCAAGCTTGTTTGTTCCGGATTGTGGAACGCGTCTCTGGGTCAACCCGGCGACAGGTCATCCAGTAACGCCTGATAAGATAAGGGGTCCAGTCCAGTTCGGGTCTAGGCTGTGTCTAATAAAAGCGTACAGCACGCCTATAATAGCGGTTGCGCATGGAGTGTCAAGGAGCTGTGAAGCGAAATAGGTCTCAACTGGTAAAAGAAGAATATCATGTGGAAATTACATACTATTTTGGCTGTGCGTAAATTCAAATAAAAGAAGCAATAGGCATTGACGAGCAAAGGCATTACCTATTTCGCCTAGCATTTGCTAGCTACTATGCACCTAAAGCTGTAGTGTGGTTACAGCTAGGTAAGGTAGTCAGTCGTATATCCACCTACGTGTTATGTAGGGGCGTTTTCTAGAAGCTCGGCATCATAAATTGCGACTACGTATCTCAGCCTTTTGTCCTGCATGCTCAACCAATCGTGAACCTCAATTCCCTCAATTGGTGGCATGGGGGGAGCGACGACATGTTCTCCATCTCTAGCGCTCCAGCGAAACAATCTGTTGGCGACACGATCTCCGTTCTCAGTGGCCGACTCGGTTCTGCGACCCTTCTCGAAGATCGGCGAGCTGCGATTCTAGGCCTGCGAAGCTTCGCAAAAGACTACCCAGCGACTGTAGCGTCCGGGGCTCTCAGGGGCTTGATTGGCAGCCTCACAAAAGATGCCGAAGATGTCGATACAATCAAGGTCGTGCTGGAGACGCTGTTGATGCTGTTCAACCCGAACAAGGAGAGTCCAGAAGCGTCGGATGAAATCGCCTTGTGGCTGGCCGATGAATTTACCCAGCGTCAAGAAAACATCACGCTGGTCCTGGATTTTTTAGATTCTACCGACTTCTATTCACGCCTGTATTGTTTACAACTTCTCAGCTCAATTCTCACCGCACGAACCCAACGAACCGAAGAATGCGTTCTCTCTGCACCACTAGGGATCAGCCGCCTCGTGGCTGCTCTCGACGATCAACGGGAGGCGATCCGCACCGAGGGTATCAATCTATTGATACTGCTGACATCGAGTTCCATTGAGATACAAAAGCTTGTAGCGTTTCAGAGTGCCTTTGAAAAAATATTCGTCATCATTGCTGGTGACGGTTCTCTCTCTGAAAGCGGAAGGACTGTAGAGGATTGCTTGATACTCTTAGCCAACTTGTTGAGGGGCAATGCGGCCAACCAGTCTCTCTTTAGGGAGTCTGACTGCATGGGAAAACTTACAGAGATGCTCAAGGGCCTACTCGAAGCTCGGAACCAGGAAGATGGTCTGGCCAAATGGGCGCAAATCCAGGTCAATCGAAACATATACGCATTTCTCTCCATCATCCGCCTGTTTTTGTCTGCAAACTCGGCAGAGACGCATCAGAATCAAGCTACATTCTGGAGGCACGGCCTTAGCTATCTTATCCTTCAGCTTGCGTTCGACCCTAATGTTCAAACGCGAATCAAAGCCGAGGTGCGGAGGCCTACTCCCCTGCTTCTTAATATGTTTGAGCCACGATTATAACATTTCGAACAGGCTTTGGTTGCTTGCGGAGACCTGATTCGTAACAACATGACGCTCCAGGAAGGATTCGCCTCGCTCACAGTCTCTCCACCACTGGAATCCATGGCCGGGAACCCAAAAGTATCCAATGGCAATGCTCCTTCCAGGATCTACATTATTGACGGCCTGCTTGATTTGACATTAAACGTGCACGATCTTGCCGCGTTTGACTTGCGATATGCCGCCTGCCAGTGTCTGACCGCCTATTTCTCCAACCACGCCGAAGTAAAATCGCATTTCCTTGGCAGAGCCATAGAAGGGTATCAATCTGGACGAGACGAATCTGCTAACATCTTGAGTGTTCTGCTGAAGCTACCTGGTGATGTATTCTTGAACGACCCATACCGAGTGTGGTTTGCCTCTGTTATCGCATTTCACCTTGTCTACGACAATCCTGCTGCCAAGGCAGTGGCAAAGGGCTTAACTGAAGGCGATGCCTCTAAAGGCGAGGAGGTTGTGACCAGCATACAGACGATCACAGCGCATCTACTCACGAGGATACGTCGAGATGATGACACCCGAATATTGGTGGGGTATCTTATGCTACTTCTAGGCTGGCTGTTTGAGGATCTCGACGCCGTCAACGACTTCCTGTCCGAAGGCAGCAATGTCCAGGGCCTTATTCAGGTAATCTCACAGCCAGTTCGTGTAGCAGGGGAGCTCGTGCAAGGTTTGTGCGCCATGTTGCTGGGTTTCATTTATGAGTTTTCTACAAAGGATTCACCTATTCCACGAGCAACATTACATTCTATTCTGGAATCGCGGCTGGACAAAGATGGCTATTTAGACCGTCTAGTAAAACTGCGAAACCACCCGTTGCTCCGAGACTTTGAGGTCACGCCACAAACTCTCATTGCTTCACCCACTGGGGAAGAAGAAGTGAATGTGTTCTTCGATGGCATATTTGTTGAGTTTTTCAAAGATAACTATAGTCGGGCAGCCCGTGCTATTGATAAAGCACCTGATGTGGAAGTATCGGTCATCACAAATGGCATGGAGCAGGGCATATCAAGACAGCTCGTAGATTCTCTGCGGCATCAAGTAGAGGAGAGGGATGGCGCGATTGTTGAAGCTAACGAAGCCAAACAAGCACTGCAACGAGCCGTTAATGAAGCACAGGAGGCACATCGCCGTGCCAAGGAAGATGCCGAGGCCACAAGTGCGAAGTTGACAACAGAACTGAGGTATGTTCGATATACCCTTCCCAATGATGAGTGTCTAGAGCTCAGCTGATGAGCATGTCTAGCAAGCTTCAAAGCCAACATGCTGCTAAAGCTGCGGAATACGAACAAAAAGTCGTGCAACTGCAGCAGCAACTCAATTCCAAAGACCAAAATCATCAATTACAGCTAGATGCCAAAGATACTCGTCTGAAAAGGGAATTGGAAGCCAAAGATGCGCGCCTAAAAAGAGAGCTGGATGCCAAAGACAAAGAGCTAAATGCTAAAGAGGCTCAATTTCGAAAAGAGCTGGACGCTAAAGAGGCCCATCTCCAAAAGCAACTAGATACCAAGGAGCGGCAGCTTCAAGCTCAACTGAGTGCCAAGGACCAGCACCTACAGACGCAACTGAGTCAGGCTCAAAAAGCACACGAGGTAGAGGCAGAGCGAGCTAAGCAGAAGGCTGAAGCGGAAATCGCTGATTTGAAGGCGACTGCCAGCAGACTTGAAGTCGATTTGATGAAAGTAAGTGTTACGAAGCATGATGTGATTACCGGTTACAGATTGTTAACTGGCATTTTTAAAGGCCAATAAGACCAAGACGATTGAGCTACAGGCCCTTCGTACAGAGTATGCGGACGCTTTAGCAGAGCAGGAGTCTCAGCTAAAGAAGGCCAACGAGAAGAACGAAGAAGTAGAAAAAGAGCTAAAGGCGGTCAACGAGAAGCACAATGAGCTAGAAAAACAGCTGAAGACTGCCACCGAGAAGAACGAGGAGCTGGAAAAACAGCTGGAAGATGCAACGTCAGAAGCTAAGAAGCTGCGGCAGGAGGTTGCGGAGGTAAGACATGGCAGACTCAACGCTCAAAGGTTCATTACTGATGGATTTTTTCTAGGCAAAGTCAGCAAAGTCAGCCGTCAAGAATGCAGAGGAGGCCAAGGATGCCGTACAGTCCGAACTTGACGATCTCCTTATGGTATTTGGCGATCTAGAGGAGAAGCTGGCACAGTACAAGGTAAGTGATCTGGCGTGACATTGAAACTTAAGTCCACGTAAAACAGAATGATATGATGCTAATATAGAGTTCTACCAGACTCGTTTACGGGATCTCGGACAAGATGTGTCTGATGGTGAGGACGATGACGACGACGAGGACGGAGACGACGGTAGTGCCGACGAAGATGAGGGCGAAGAAGACCAGAAATAGCAACGCCGTCGACCAACTTAGAGCAATAAAGTAATTTTTCTTAGAGGTGTTAGGGCTATGCAGGCGCTATCTGTACCAACTTATTTGATATTGCGATTGATTGTAAAAATTGGTGTAAGGCGTTGGTTAAGAGCACTGCAGCGAGCGGTTTACGCGCTAATGCTAATCCTTTATAAGGCGCTGTTGAATGAAAATTATTGGAGTGGGACCTCCCATCGAATTCACCTCTTGCCTTTTACCAGATGTGACCGTGGGATTGGCCCAGCAGACTCCATTTCAATAATCTTTGGCATTACCTCATCTGGAAGTTCCAGGTTCGAACACTAGTTGGAGATTTTTTCTCACCATTTTTCTCTCTCTTTTTTTTTTTTCTCTTTTGCCGTATGCCTTTCAAAAACAATTCTTTTTTTTCTCCCTCCCAGTTCACTATAGGAATATGTCATCTAGAAGGGACAATTACCTTATTCTCAATCCCTGTTCGGCTGATATGCTCTCTTTGCAGTGAAATCTGCCCTGTCGGTACGCTCCATAGCGGAGCAAGATCTTTTTTGGCTCTACCTAGCGAGTACCAGAAGTGATTCTAGCATGGGGCATGGCGGGGCAATCTTCTGCATCTAGGGATACTTTTAGAAAACCTATCTTAAACTTAGCAGCTGCTCTTTTTAAAGTGACTTTCCTTAGCAAGAGAAAGTAACTAACAGGTAGCTGCATGGCGTGTTGTGCTAGTACCTTGATATCTGAGCAGGTACCAGCCAAGTAGAATCCAGCTACCCTACTCAGCGTTGGAAAAAAAAAGTCGTGGTGAGCCTCACACCTCTCACTAAGAAAGCGGGTGCAAGTAAATTCTTATTTTACGCACTTAATTTCCTTGAAAAAAAAAAAAGAAAAAGAAGAAAATCACATAGACAAAATGAGTGCGAGATCATCATCTTCTGGGGCCACCGATGTATCAGACGACGGAGAATGGCTCGACGTCGAGCCCGAAGAAGAGTCCACCACCATCGTCTCTCTCCTCGACTCTCAGACATTCTCCAGCTGGGCTGAGATGCTCAACCACTGCAAGCAGCGCTACGACTTCGATCTGATTGCCACCATCAAAAACCTCCAGCTAGACTTCCACGGCGCCGTCAAGCTCGTCAATTTCATTCGCAACCAGGTCCAGAAGCAACAGACCCTTCCCGGCACCCTGACGCTGGCAGACTTTGAAGACGACGGCTACTTCAAGCCCGTCCTCCAGAACGATGCCCTCATCATGTCCCTAGACGAGATCCTCGACAGCGACCTGGTCAAGGTCGATATTGCTCCCGGCCAGGCGGGCGCTTCTACTTCTCAAGACGAGCTGCTGGCGCAGAAACAGGCATTGGAAGCTGAGCTAGAAGCCGTCCGGACGCAATTCTCAAATTACCGAGTTGCCGTTGAAGAAACCCTGGATCGCCGCTGGGGAGAAGACGTGGAGCAGAATCTTCCCAAGGCCAAGACTGGTGCTGGCGAAGACCGCGGAAACTATTATTTTGAGTCTTATGGCTACAACGGTCAGTCAGAATGAGCGTCATGTCCTTAACTCTTGGAAAATCCTAATCTGCTTCAGATATCCACGAGACCATGTTGAAGGATACGGTCAGGACAGACGCCTACCGTGACTTCATTTACAACAACAAGCATCTCATCAAGGGCAAAGTCGTTCTCGACATTGGCTGTGGCACCGGTAAGAGAGCACGCCTATCGACTAACTGCATGTATCCATGATTTAACGCCCACATATAGGTATTCTGAGCATGTTCTGTGCTAAAGCTGGTGCGGCTCAGGTCATCGCTGTTGACAACGCAGACATCATCAAGAAGGCAGCGGAAAACATCTTTAACAATGGCCTCTCTGACATCATCACCTGCGTCAAAGGTGCCATTGAAGAGGTTAAGCTGCCTGTTGACCAAGTCGACATCATCGTCAGCGAGTGGATGGGCTACTGCTTGCTGTACGAGGCCATGCTTCCGAGCGTTCTCTACGCTAGAGATAAATATCTCAAGCCAGATGGCCTACTGGTTCCCAGCTCCGCCACCATCTGGGTAGCCCCCGTGCAAGATACAGAGTACATGTCAGAATTTGTGTCATTTTGGAGAGATGTCTATGGATTCGACATGAAAGCTATGCAAGAAGGCATCTATGATGACGTTAGGGTCGAGGCAATGCCCCAGGCCGCTCTCTGCGGAGAGCCCTACCCCTTTAAGACACTCGACCTCCACACTGTCAAGCCAGAAGAGCTGTCCTTCACAGCCAAGTGGCAGTCAAAACTGCTGCGGCCTCAGGATGGCCTGGACGGCTTCTTGATCTGGTTCGACAACTTCTTCGCCACTGCTCGCAGTGAGCCTATGCCAGAGCCTGAGGTGACCCCTGAGGTGTTTGTAAATGCGAAATCAGGCAATGTTGCATTTACAACGGGCCCATCCGGCACCGTGACCCATTGGAAGCAAGGCCTGCTTATGGTGCCGCCGGAGAACCCTCCTTCGACACTGCCAAGTGCCATCTCTGGCCAAATTACTTTTGCAGCTCTCGAGGAGAACGCTAGAGCACTGAAGATTGACGTCACATGCAGTCATGAAGGCCAATCTACAGGAAGTCGAGCAGAGAAGAAATGGTCCTGGAAGTTGGCGTAGAGGTAGAAGTAGAGGTAGTTTATGAGTAGTGAATGGGCAGAAATTTTTGTCATCGGCTAGCGATTGCAGCTTCTAATAGTGAGGCACTTTTAGAGCCTGTAGCCATAGATTCACAATGCTCAGGAACCCTTCTCCCAAGATGAAGCCCTACACATAAAGTCAGCAAGCGTATTACTTTCTACTGTAGCTGAAAACCTTACCGATGCAATGATGATGAGCGGCGTGGTCGACCGTTTTCGTAAGCTCAACCAGTACCAGCTGAAAATGCCTCCAATGGCTCGAGCCAAGGTAAATGAGGGCACGTTATACATGCCTGAGTATGCGAGTTAGAGCAAGTTGACTCAAAATCACATAGGAATAGATAAATACTCACCGACTGCAACGGCAATGCCACCGGGGATCAGCGAACGCCATCGCTTCCCAACAGACAAAGTTCGCGCCAGCGTAGTGACAGCAAATAGAACGCCGGCTCCTGTGGCCCATTCTTTGGCCATGTATGGCAGGCCTTGTCCGGTTACAAGCCTGGCGGTGAATATCCAGACGTAGGCTGTTGGAACTTGGAAAAGTTTGCCGGGGATCTCGTACACTCTGTTGCCAAAAGAATTATCATCATTTAGTCAATACTTTAGAGTAATGGACTTGTCAGGGGTACTTACGCCGTGTAGATACGATACGCAAAAGCACTAAACAGCGCACCACACGTAGCACCTATAATCTGTCCCCAAAACTGCGCCTTGGGGGCAGCTCCGAGCAGGTGACCTGTCTTGAGATCTTGCATCAAGTCTCCAGCCTGCAATGCACCCTACCGAGATATTAGGAGAAGGTACTCAAGGGTGTATACATGCGCATATATATATATAGAGAGAGAGAGGGAGAGAAAGCTTGGAGATTTAGCTTACAGCTTCAGACTAAATACGGTTATAATTGTTAGTGGGCTATATATAACACAATGAGGGTCATAGGAGAAGATAGTGGACGTACGATGGCGCCTGCGACCAAGTTGATGAGAACACTAGATTTGTGAGATTGTGGGATAATCAGAGCAAAGAAGAGCTGCGCAAGTTTGCTTATGCCGGAAACGGGGTTGAGATCAGTCTCTCCGAGGGCCCTGACGCCCATGATGCTCAGGACCAGAGCCATGAGGACAGCAGTAACAACCGCGTAAAGGGGCACCAGGTCGCCAAACACAATGCGCGTTGTAAGAATACAGAGCAAGACGGATGCGAGAAGACCCCATGTGACAATTCGAGTGCTGACTTGCTGCTCTGCTGGGGTGTCATCCAGACCGACATTTTCATCGTTCGAGGCGATGGAAGCATCGTCATCATCGAGGGTTGCTGGTTCGTCTTGGTCTTCCTCTCCGTGGGGGATTGGAGAGTATTGATGGCTTCTCTCGAACAGAGCGGCGATCCTAGAACGTTGCGACCATTCTCGCAATGTAGTAAAGGCTCTCGTAGCGTGGTTTGCGAAAAGGGGCCGAAGGGCAACGTAAGCCAGACTTACGACGGCATCGACGAGCATAATGGCCAGAGACACCCAAACAATCCAGCCTTTGCTGCCATTTTCCCAATCGTCCACTGGTCCAGGAGCCCAGCCCTTCTTCTTGGCCAAGGGACTCAGGATACCCCAGCCGACAACTGCGCCGAGCGTCATGTGCAACGTTGTCTCGGTCCCCATGATAATGCCCTGTCCCACGTATGCGAGACTTGGGTTCAAGGTCCAAAGCCAAGTGGACGCCGCAACAGTGCCGAAGATGGGGAGGTCTCTCAGGATCGGCAAGAAGTAGTTGCAAATGGTGAAGATGCCGGACACTAGGAAACTGACTAGCAGGAGCTTCATGTTGTATGCCCAGTCCACGTCCTTTGACGCCGCCTCTGGCTCCTCGTCTGCCACGTTGGAACTGGTCTCATCGACTAATAGAGGGTCATCATCACTATCTGCAAGACTGGCAAATCCACCCTTGGCGGCGGCATCAAGTTCCTGGGCAGAAGAGCTTTGGCCTCGGCCGTGGAGGACGCGAATGAGCACGGCGGTGCTAAAGCCGCTAGGAAACCTGAGTCGTTCTCTAATGATAACTTGGTGGCGCCTAATATCATACACACACGAGCTCGTCTCAGCGAATCTGCAACTTCACTTGCATTTGAGGCACCAATAAATACACTTACAGGGGAACGGCAAAGACGACTCCAAAGTAACAGAGGCCGATGGACCAGACAATGAGCTGCCACATGCTCAGTGACAAGGGGCCCTGCTCATCGGCGCCTAGCAAGTAGTTCATTGCCGGAATCTATACAGCAATCAGGACGATGAACCCAAGGATCAGGAGGACTGGTGACGGCCTACGACACCGACAAAGCCGCAGCCCAGAGGCATGATGGCCATGCCCCCGGCAACGCTCTGCACCAGGACATTCTCAACCGGGGTGAAGGGGAATTGCAGGTGCGGCTTCAGCAGCTGGAAGATGGCAAAGCCCATCAAGCTGGACGGCATCGACATGATGGACACCCAGCCCGTCTGCAGGCCGAAATACATGTTGGCAGAGCATATCACGGTGCCGACGCCCAGGCCAGCAGCGACACCGCGCACGGTGAAGCTGCGGCCCTGGGGGGATGGAGAGGCCATGGATTATTGCGCGTGCCGTCCCTGCGATACTGGAAGCATTTGGGGCTGTTCGAGGATTAGTTTAGTGAGTCGGCAGAGAGTTTTTCTGGGAGCTTGGCGAGGGCTTCAATGCTATTTTCTCTCTCTGTTTCCTTCTCCAGGTAAGCTGGGTGAGATGAAAGGGAGTTGAGCTTATAAGAGACATGGAGAGAAGCTGCGGCGCGCTTAGTGGCTGCAGACAGGTATTAGTAATTCGAGCGGGTGCACTAGCGTGATTTTAGTGGCGTCCAGCCCCGGAATGGTGGGATTCGCCGAGATCTATTGCTATTCAAGGCCTAAGCTCTATTACACCATACCTAAACACATGGACTGTACAGACAACTTGGTGTAAAGCAGTGCAATGATGCGATACGGGACGTAATTTAAACCTGCATCACGGTTATATGATCCTCGGGATATGTGGAAGTAGCTCCAGGTCTATTGGGATTTCTTCGCTTGGTCCTGATCCTGGTCCTCTTCTATCATCTTGAGATATGGGACAGACGTCAACAGCCTCGGCCAGACGAGGGCGTATTTGTCGCCGCGTCCTGCAAGGCAATGCCGTAGCCAAGTGCCCCAAGTGATGTAATAATAAGCTAAAAAAAAAAAAAAAAGAACTCATCAGTCATAAGCTCAGTGATGTTTAACATGGAATATACTCAGGGGCAGGAAACCATCATTCATTCAACATAAACATAAAGGTGAGTGAGGAAAACAGAAGCAATCTAGAATGTTCATACCTCCTAATGAACAAAGTCAAGTCAGCTTCGCATTCAATCAACGTCATCACATCACCACAATTCACAATGAGAGGAAGCTGCTGTTCAACTTACCGAGCCCGGTCATGAGGTGCCACCAGGCGTGGCCCTCGAGAAGAATGGCCCAGGGGAGGCCAACCGCATGTCTCCATCGTCGCACTTGGGAGCAGAAAAAATTATCGAGATTCCAGATTAAGAACCCGCCAACGAAAACCGCCAGTCCTGTCGCGGGTGATTAGCCGCCTGCACTTGAACCCTGTAGCCTCGCCTTGCTCTTCAGGATGACACACCAGTAGCTACCATGGCCCACATCGTATTCAGCAGCTTCGAGGCCCGTTTTGGGTCTTGCGCGTGCAAGACCGGTCGTACTTGTGACTCCATCACCCAGATACTCCGAAAAACGACGGTAGCCGTCAGAGCAGCGTAGGCTACCTGATGGAAGATGGGGTCCTTGGTAAGGTAGTAATAGAGCTACTCTTATCTCAGCGCGTGGCTCACAGAGAATGAAATCTTCAATGCCTCATATGACGTATATGCGTGTGAGCAAAAGTAGCATGCTACTTACTGTGATTGATCCAGCAAGCGAAAGTAGCCCAGCCCCTAAGATAACCGAAAAGACTTGTGAGCGTGAGTAAGAAAAACTAGCATGCATCATCAAGCAAGTAGTATAAATCATGGATAATTCATCGACCAATTGCATGGGATCTTGAGCTCTGGCTGTCAGCTCGCTTCATCACGGATGGTAAGTACCTTAGAGGGAGATGCATACACTTTAATGTCGCATGAAAAAGGATGGAGCCTAGGCCCACGACCATATACCCGATATAAGAAATCAAGAATATTGACGGATGGTCCTCCTTCATACAGTTTCTAATGCCTCTAATTCCAAGCCACATGAAAAGGCCATTTGTGAGTGTCTACCATCGTGTTAAAAAAGAGAGACGACCCAATCGGGGTTTATAAGCAGGCGGTACTAACATTACAGAGCTCAGCACAATACCACGATAGCGCATAGTCCTTTGGAGAAAGAAACATAGAATTAGTGCTTGACACTGATATAAATCTTCCAATCTGCAGGAATCGTTCAAAAACTCAGGATTCACAGTCAAATTTGCCCACCTCTTCGCAAAAGTTCAGTGTTGACGTCTGCTCGCCCCAGAATCCATGGCCAGGGCTGGCGACTGGATATGGAAGCGAGATGGCCGAACGCAGAGCAGATAAGGCCATTGATGGTTGACGTGGGCGATAATAAGCTGAATATTCAAAATGTTTATTTGTTTATATAAAATCAAAGTAGAATATCGGGAGAAGAGAATATGTTTGGAAGAAAATGAACTCATGAGGCGGAGAGCTGGCGTATACTCTTCCGCGCTACCCGTGCTCTCTTGGATCACCAGCGGGGCAGGCTAACAGCAGCTACAGCGATCTCTTGAAGCTGAGCTGTTTAAGCGTCCAGGTAATCGGCAGTTGACCTCTACAACACGAAACTCTAAATGGTATCGACAAAATGAAAGGAAATAACAGATAGCATTAGTATTTAGAGAACGCGTCATGTTCTATGAAATGTCGCTCAACTACAGCAGCCTACTAGTACTATTATATTCAACATTGTAACCGCCATGCGAAAAAGTAACTCGTAGAAACCAATAAACAGTGCATAAGCGACAAATTCCTGAGCGCCAAGTTTGTTGGCTTTGGGCGCCTGGGCATCAAACGGCACGGCAGATGCCCCAGACCCAGTGTTTTGGCGCCCGTACTTGGGCCTAGAGCCTCGCCAACCCGAACATTTGTCGCGCCCGCTACCTACCAGTGACATGGTTTTCCATTGATGTATGCCGCAGTCCTTGATTACAGGTATGAGCAAATGTCACCTATAATATCTCGCCCCGAGTAAGTCACTGTCATTGATGCACAATCAATACAAAATAAAAAAAAGGCTCACATGGATCTTTTCGCAGTGGCATCTGTGCAGTCTCAATACGGCGACGGCGCTGCGCCGGATAGCCTTCGCGCATCTCCCAGTCGCGGTCCTCCAGCCAAGGAGCCGTATTATTCGAATCGAGGTAGAGCTGTCCGTCAGTTTTTCGTTCGTTTCCTCGAACTAATAACTTAGATATTACGATATTACACGCTGTCATTACGGCGGCTCAAGAACAGCTCGATCACGCTCCGGGCCCGAAACCACTACCCGCTGCTGCATTATTCAAAGCGTATGACGAAGTTCTCCCCGAGCATGGCGTCGATCCAGATACAGACCAGCATCTCTCAGCCCTCGTGTTCAGAGTGGGCGGCGAGCAAGGGGGCGGCAGCTTGTTAGAAAAATTTCAATCAATACTTGGCCAGATCGGCATCGTTCTCGAATTCAGCGACGACTCTATCACTACTCCGCAAGATTATCACCAACATCCGCTATCCCCAGAACCAATCGATACCGGTCACTGGGATCCCGATGATCTTCCCATTCAGGAGGATGATGCGCCCGTTCGAACGAGGCGTCGGACATACAGCGCTGGCTCCCTAGACTACGACCCCAAGTTTCAAAAGATTCGCGCTGAAGCACCAGGCTATAAGAAAAGAAACCAAACAAAAGATGATCTCGCCCTCATGGAAGCCGATGCGTATCCCTCTGTGCCGCTCTCGACAACTGCGACACGGCATCTCAATCATTATCATCAATATCCAAGCCCGCTTTTTGACCACCTGCATGTTGACTTCCGTGCCGTTGATGATGGCATCCTTTACGATGATGTCAAAGCACACGCCTTGCCTCCACGAACCGATATTTCTCGCAGTTCTTCAAAGCATAAATCACAGCAAACTACTCTTCCTTTGAGAGTAGAGTCTCCTCGACCTATGAACGATCGGGATCACAAGCAAACCGGCCATACCAGAGATAACGGGAAGATTAAACAGTCGCCTGGATTGCAAGCCAAAGGCAATTTACCAACTGGGGTGGATCGAGATGCTAGCAAAACTGATGCCTTAGACGTATTGGCGTCTCCCGTCTATATACCTAAAGATGGCGGATTGGCGTCGCATTTAGTACAGGACGAGCTACCACTGCCATTTCCATCCCAGAACGAAAATACACTGTCGAAACAACAGCAAGCGCTACTGCTTACGAGAGCAACCCGCGCTCGCGAGATATATCTAGCGAGCAAAGTGTTCAACCACTGGGCAGACCGGACTGCAGCGCGGCTTGAGCGGGAAGGCGTAGCTAGAAGACATATGATTCGCTTTCGCTGTTTCCAAGGCTGGAGCCGTGCGCCAAGTTTACAGCTTCCAATCATCGACCACTTAAAGGCCCTTACGGCGGTTCAGAAATTGCAAAGAGCTGTATCGTACCAAGAAGAGCAGCTCCGTCTCGCAGCATCGGCCATATCTCAAAAATATCGGGCTAGAACGGCGTCTCGCGTCTATGACCAATGGTGCTCTCACCTCATATCTCTCGTCTACCGCCAGAAAGTAGATAGGAGACTAAAACAAGGCGCCTTGGTGGCATGGAAATCAAGCACTTCCAGCAACACCATCAAGAGCCAAGCTATTCGTAAGTTTAATAAACACGAGGGCGTTGCTACCACATTGTCAAAACTACAAGACCAAGTGCTCTTACATGATCATCAATTTCAAGCAGCGCGCCAAATCGGCTCACTTAGGCTGCTGTTTGGTTCTCTTGACAAATGTGAGCATCAGATCCACGTGAAAGCGCGATCATCAGCCTACAAGGCCAAGTTATCCACCGCAGCTGTCATTCATACATTCCACAACTGGAACTTATCAGTACGAGTGCAAGCGTTCCGGTGGAGAGCGGATTATATGTCTGTCACGCGAACCCTCGATGGCTGGCGAAGGCATTACGTGCAAGACGAATGGAGGCGAAATGTGTCTGCGAATCGTGTTAAATCATACCGCGCATCAAATCTTTTCCGCACTCTGCAACGGTCGAGTGACGCTGATGTGCAGTTATCGGTCATGGGCAATCGTGCCAGGCTATTCCTTGTCACAACACGGACATTACCTATCATGGACGCTGCTGTGGAGGCACGAAGACTCCAGATGAAAGATATGGTTCGACAGTACTTGATGATGAGATACACGGAAGTCTCTTCCGCTAGGAAAAAGCGAAAATTCTACGAGGTATTCGATCACTGGCGAGCAGTGGCAACTGAAGCGGCTTCTGAAAGCGATTTTGCTGCTCTTTATAATACAAAATACTATTACGGTCAACTTGATATCGCTTTGGAAAAGTGGAAGAAGCAGACAGAAGATGACGTGCAGCTTCAGCTTGCCACCTACCAACATTACACGCAGGCCGTGTTGGCGGCTTGGAGTGATGTCGCCAAAGAGCATAATCAGGCGGATATGCAGTCGCTGGAACTGTGGGCTGCTCGCAGGCAGCGGCAGTACCTCAAAGCATGGTCCATATCATCATTACAACGAAGCGGACAGGCACATACCGCGACCAAGGTACAGCAAAAGAAATACAGCGAAAAACGAAACCGCACATTTCATTATTGGAAAGAGGCTTGCATGGGCCCGGAATTTGATAGTGCAGAGCAAGATCTACGATTTACGCCGAACCGTGAACCGGCTAGTGGCCGTCGCAGCGCTTGGCGGGCACTCTCTGTTCGCCGTCATCTGTTGGTGGAAAGGCACAACAAACCAGATGCTGCAGCCAGGCCAATGGAAACGCCGACGCGGTCGACTGGTGTGCCGTTGAATATGTCCTTCCCCTTGTCTGCGAAGCCAATCCTTGCATGGCGGGGGACGGACGAAGAATCGACTGCATCCAGCGATACTGATGACATTGGAATGGTGAAATCCCCAAGTAAAACCCCTGCGACTGCGCGGCGCGGCATATTGTCATCTACGACTCCTCGAGCGCCCGTGCCCGTGCATTTGAACATCAAAGCTACGCGGTCAGAGATTTTTACTTCTCCTCATCGCTGGAGCACTGGTGACGTTGTAAGAAATGCAAAGCCGGGTCTATCACAGAATGTCTCGAACGCACCCCAGCCAACTTCAAGGCCCAACTTGAGTAGATCTGTTGCCTCTTTTGGGCGTTCTGTCCATACACCAGCCAAACCTCCTGGGCGCTTAGTAGCAAGCGCCAAACCATCCAAGAAGGCCGGGTCACTACTTCCAGCTGCAGTTGAATAACTTACGTGAATGACTACGGGGCGGGCTGCAAATGTCGTGAAATTAAAAGGCTTGATGAAGCAATGCCTGAGGAAGCATTTATTTATATATATTAGCGAGAACACCTCTAGCGATCTAATGATATACCTGGATAGTTATGATTTCAAAACCCCTACAGCCTCTAAAAACCTATGAGTAAAGCCGGCATTAGAATACCTAATTCTTGTCCTACAGACTTATAAAGAGAAATCGGTAAGTAGTATGCACGTTTAGGCTGTCATAGGCGGGTGTCCCGTCCCAAGTATGGGTGAGTGAAACAAAACAGCTCACTTGATATCGTGGGTGAAAAAGAGCAAAAGTATTTCTTTTCAAAAAGGTTCTTGATTGTATCAACATTGATTTAATTGTGCCGAATAAAAGTGAGCCGATGTTTCCTAAACTCTTTTTATTTTGGGTTAGAAAGTCAGATTATCTAAGTGGGCTATGAAATTCCAGTGCTTTAAATAGCTTAAAAATTATCCCTGCTGCAGCATTAATTACTAACGCGTCCTATCACTTGAGACGCGATTTGCGCTCTGCTACATGTGCCAAGCAGGACGCTTTCTTGCTATCTTACGCCGATATTATCTATTCGCTTGCTCCATTGAACTCCGGCTTACGGTCGACGTCTTCTATTATGCAGCCTTAAAAGACTGCTGATCAAACACAAACAAAAAAAGGGCGCCTCAAGTGACTTCCATCTCCCTGGAGAGCTGCCTCCGCTACGTCATGGAGCTGCTTCAACGAATCCGTAACATGTGGCAGTTCGCCAACTTGTGTCAATGGATATATATATTTGGAGATGCTATCGCGATTAACACATCTATTGACGTCGAGGTAAGTGGAAGTTCTTTCTCTGCTATGCCTTCCTCATAGCTGTATGCTGATGCAACGACAGTATATTGAGGCGGAATGTCTCAAGCCTAGTTCACCAGGCCTCGACGATATTGCTTTGGCGCTCTTGAAAACGGTCACTTCACATCGCGGTCTTACGTATGCATATATACTCTCGCATTCTTCCTCTCCGAAGCCAATGTCCGACGGCTAACCACTAAACAAAAGCCACGAAGCGTTCGACAACCAAGCTCGAATGCAGTACGTTTTGAGGTCGCCAGAATCAAATCCATTTGGCGACGAAGATGCCCCCAAGAGCTTTTCTGACCTCGATATATTCACCAAAGTAAGCACTACAGTTGAGCTGTATCTCCCAAGCATTCGCTAACGGCGGCCGTTATATGGTAGATCAAAGTGATGCAACAGTTCACCCAGTGGATCATGGCCCGGCCGGAGCTCCTCCGAGAGAAAATGAAGGAACAAAAAGATACAGAGCAAACATCATGGGTGCGCACCGCTTCCTTTGTGCTTTTGACGCTGTCTAATTTTGCTTGTAGCGAATCGAGCCATATGGGTGGGACAGAGACGATCGCATCTATTATGTCCTTGATGACAATCGGGTATATCGACTATCAGAAGCCCCCCCGAGCTCTAAACCTCCAAAGCCTAAGCCGAGCCGTGGGTCTCGACGGCCAGGCAAAAGGCGACGCGTATCCGAATCGATCGATGATGCTGCTTCCTCCTTCGAAGACTCGACGACGAAAGATGGCGCGGAAGCCGAATTGGAATATAGTTTTCTCGGAGGCATGGTTTGGGAGTGTATTGCCGTCACGCTTGCGGAAGTCCAGAACCTCGTCGATAGTATGGCCTCATCCCGAGACGAAAACGAAAAAATACTTCGACGACAGCTCCGAGACCATCTTCTGCCTATTCTAGAGAAACAGGAAGAGGACAGAATTCGCAGAGAGCTGAAACGCGAAAAGGAGTTGCAGACACTTGCCAAGATGGCCAATGCCAAACGGTCAAGCAGAATTGCCTTGAAGGCAGAGCAGCGACAGAAAGAAGAGCAGGAGAAAGTAGAGACCGAACAGCTCCGTGAGGCAGAAGCAGTTCAGCGCCGCGAGGAACAAAAACAGGAGAAGATCCAAAGAGGGCTTGAAATGAGGCTTGCATCTAGAGAGGAACGTTTGAAAAAAAGAGAAGAACGTCGCACCACTCACGACGAAGACGACACACAAGTGCCTGCAGGCGAAGGCGACGATACCGTAGTAGCAGCTAGAAGGTCTCTCCCCCATCAAATCAAAGCCAGAGAAGGCTCTGAAGGCGTCAAATTGGCGCAGGACGAAGAGGAGGGCTGGGTATTTGACTGCTCGTGCGGCTTGTATGGGCAAGTGGATGACGGCAGTCACAGCGTCGCATGCGAGAGCTGCAATGTGTGGCAGCACAGCAAATGCTTGGGGATCAGCGAAGCTGCTGCCGATCACCCCGACTTCCATTTTATCTGCGCCTCATGTCGTCAGAAAAGAGATGCCATTGCAGCGCCAGAAAACCCCCCAATGGCCGAACCTACACTTGGATCCGAACCAGACCTTCGACCTGAAACTACACTCAAATCTGAGCCTGCACTGGCATCTGAGCCTACACTGGCATCTGAGCCTGCACTGGCATCTGGACCTGCACTGGCATCTGGACCTGGACCTACACCTAAATCTGAGTCTAGACCTGCACCCGAACCTAAACTCGAAAATAACGTTGGGCAAAATACTGCTTCTACCGCTCCTACTGTTTCTACCGTTGCTGCTGCTGCTGCTGCTGCTGTTGCTCCTACCACCATTCCTACCACTACTCCCATTATCTAAATGGCGAGCTATGCAAGGCCGAAACAGATGATCACATTTGAGCATCGCTAAAGAAGCTTCATATCAATAGTTGCGGGGGCCATCTGTTAAAGCTTTGTTCGCATTTTATAAACAACCACGGAGGGATCTTAAGACGGCACAACGCTATTTCTCTCGCCACGCACACGAGTACATCAGCTGCTAATGCCTCTCTCTCACTAGCCCCAACAGATGGAGTCCCTCCGTTTGAGAATTGCTACCTTTCAGAAAAGATTTCTGTTGATTTCACAAAGCAGCTTATCACCTGATAAACCTTACCCGAAAGAACTGGCTGACGACTGTCTCAAGGCTACAATGCTCTCAAACCATTGTTGATATCGCTGGTCAAGTGCCTACAAGTAAAATACTCGTCAAGATAATTTTAGAGATATCTGTCCGTTTGCAATAGTTGATATCACAACAGCCGCTCAAAGGAAGCAACTGGCTCAGCTGAGGCTGCTTCTCCGAGCTGCTTCTCCGAAATGCTTCTCCGACTTTTAGCAGGCCTGTTGGACATCCACTTGACACAAAGACATTATTTGAAATTGGAGCCTTCCAGTAACGGACCCATCTCGCTGGATAGCGGCTAGCAGCTATCAATGTTTAGGTACTGCTTCCATGTCATGCATACAAGATTATTGCTAGCGGCCGCATCTGTCAATTTAACATACCATACCTCAGCGAGTCCCATCTGTATTGGAAAAGATGATGTTGAGTGTTTCTCAACTCACAGTATAATTGCATTCATCTAGCAACCCTTCAAGCCACAGCTAGCTCTAGTCAATAGCAAAAATATATACATTATTTGTCAAAAATCAGCCTTCCAAATATCAGAAGCGTACAGTAAATGCGGACGTTGCTTTCAGCGTGAGGTCCTCGAGCCGATAAGACGTGTCCGAGCAACCCCACGATGTGCACAACCAACAGTTATCTATCAACGCGCATTTCAGCTGCTTCGAGCACTTAAACTTGGCTCGGCACATGTCATATGGCCATCCTATGTACCGTCCTTCTCCTCTCCATAATCCGTACCTGACGTTGTGCGTCCTTGCGTTCTCAGGCTATCTCTTTTCGGCGTCCGCGACAGATTCAAAGGCCCGTGATGCATGGCGCTGCGGTGCACGGAGTGGCCCATGACGAAGGAAATTAATGCCAATTGGACTTGAAGTACCGCATGCGGCAGAAGCTTTGATAATTACTGCTTGATTTGTTTGTGTCCTTGTAAGTCATGCGTTTGGAACGATATCGTAGGGCATGGAGCGAATATGTATAAGGGCAGCCCGTCAAAGGATGCTGTTCCGAGACAAAGACAACAATTCTTCCCTTTCTGGTTCATAAAGAAGAGTCGTCGCCTCATCGCATATATTCCTTCTGTTATCATTACAATAGAAGACTGAAGATATTCTCATACGCCTCAGTACTCCTCATACACCCTCGGTGCCTATTGTTCTCAAAGCTCTCTCTCACAGCATCCTCTTGCACCAAGCATTCAACAAGTTCAGACTTGGGACATCCGGAGTCTCTACTTCATATTTTCAACATCAACATATTATCCTCTCAACAGCATCCCTAATGGAGCGCAAACGTACTGTGATTCAGGGGAACACAGACTTCAGCTTGTCTGGCCATCCCTACTCGACCCAGGTTCTCTTGCCAGTAAGCTCAGCCAATACATGTAGCGAGTTTTCTCCAAAGATACTGACTTCTCCCAGTCATCTCACGCACAGCGACGTGCAATGCCTAGTACTCACTACAACATGATGGTAAGAAACCGATGCAATGCTACTTAGCTAGAACATTGCTCATGATACCTGAAAGAAACACTCGCTGACAATCATTGCTAGGCCAACTCGCCGTATATGTCTGAAAGCTCAGTGTATGACTTTCCTAGCATGGGAGATTCTTTCCATGCTCAACCGGCAAACAGGAGTTTGAAAGTATCCGATTCTTCTGAGGAAGAGGCGTACCGTCCGACCAAGGCACGAAAAGCCGCAAGAAAGACGAAAACTCCAAAGCACAGAGAGCATCATCCCACGTTCCTCGGCAAAGTTCTTTCCGACATTTCATCCATGCCTCCTTCCGTCGTGCTCAAGAATGCTGAATTGTTCGCCACTCGCGCGACAGAGGTACGGCTAGCCGAAGCTGACAAGGCCGGCAAGATCAAGCGCCCTCTCAATGCATTCATGCTATACCGCAAGTTCTATCAAGACGTTGCTAAGAAATGCTGCACTAAGAACAACCATCAACAAGTTTCGACAATTTGTGGAGCATCTTGGAAACGTGAGCCGAAACATCTCACGACCGAGTTTGCCCGCCTCGCCTCAGAGGAGAGGAGAATGCACGTGGAGGCCTTTCCCTCATACAAATATGATCCTCTTCACTCAAAGAAGAAGGATGATAAAGATTCGCTGCTGCCTTTACCGCTGGACAAGGACGGGTTCGAACACAGCAGCGGTCGGGAACTGCCTGAGGAGAAGAAACTAAAGCGAACAAGAAAGGAAGTACCTGAATACCATGAGCCCTTGCACCTGGGCAGTGGGCTATACCCACCAATCGTTGAGCAACAGCAGGTCTTCATGAGGCCCGTTGCCACGCAAGCTTACTGGGCCCCTCAGCCTGTGCAAGTTGCCCCCTACTATGAGGAGCGCACATATCAGGTGGATGCTGGCTCGTTCCAACCGTACCAGGCATGGCACAGTGATGACTACTTCACTGGTGGAAATCCACAGCTTCTCGTGAACGGTCTGCATGGAGCCACAATGGAGCGTGGGTTGAGTGCCCAGGAGGCCTGCATCGACCCTATACTTCTTCCCTGTTCGCCCGGCTCGAGATACGATCTACCAAACGGTGGATCAGCCCAAGAGCAGTGGAATCATGGAGGACATGCCGAGGCATCACACACTGACGCAGTGATTCCTGGAGTGAATGTACGTTCCTATGATGCATATCTCAAAGGAACTGACAGCGACTGGAAAGTTGAACATTTGGAGGAGCCAAGTCATTTTGATGACTGGATGTCTCAAATTGAGGGGGGGTTGTAAAGAAGGGGGCAAAGAGGGAATAGAAAAATCATTCGGGTTGGAAAGATGGCGTTTCTTTTTTTTCTTTTTGTAAACGTATGTTTTGTACAAGTATGGAGGGCAATTGGCGTTGGAACATGCATTAGCTACTTAGAGTGTACTTTTAGTGTATTTCTTCAACTGTTATAAATAGAATCGAATACCATATATGCAATCACATTTTCAAGCTCATCAGCGGCAGTACCGAGTCACATGACCTTTTGAGAAAATGTATATTGTTAGAGATGAAGAGACTGAACAACGAAGAGAATCAATAGAGGCGAGGCCAACAGTTGGATCACCATGCCGTAATTATTTGCTCGTATAGTGAGGTGCAGGTTATGTTCAATATCTAGAGTCGGTTCTCAGGCCTTACTCAGTATTACCTAGACACCAGCGCTAGCATAATTCCATAGCAGATCAGGCTAATAATATCTGCTGCAGAAGTACCTCTTCGTACCAGTATTGTCTCTAGTAGTACTCTGATGGATTCTTGGCCATTTGAAAAGGGAGGCAGAAGAGAGATGGGTTTAGAATCGACATGGACAAGCTCAATCTGCCCGGAAATCATACAGCAATTTATTGGCATTGCTGGCAAATTTAGAGTGTATACTCCTTAAATGGGTACATATGTAAAGTGACTAAGCGAGCACCCGTAACGCCTAATAAGCGCCCGAAGCCCGGGCGGTTGTCACTGGATCAGGCCTAGAAACTCAGCAAGGTGGATCCCTAATCATAACCGTACAGAGCTGGAACCTGGCTACGGGGGGCTTCTCCGTATTCTTTAACTCACTATCGCTGCCGCAGCCACAGAGTATGGAGTATAGTCGCTAGCACAGCTTAGTAGGGACTGGCTCGGTTTTCGTCACTCACTACAAGCCCTCCTCTCTCCAGCCCGAAACCTTGACTCCACGCAACAGGTGCATTCCACCGCGTCGGATTAATACCCGCATTTCGAGCGTCGAGCTGCGTTTAACGGAACCAACAAAGGCGAAATGGGCTTCTTGGGGATCTACCGGGCCATCTACGACTACACGCCCAAGGAGGATGCCGAGCTCGCCATCACGACGGGCGACCTGCTGTATATCCTCGAGCAGAACGACGACGACGGCTGGTGGAAGGCCAAGAAGAAGGCCGGCACCGACGACGAAGATGAGCCCTCCGGCTTGGTTCCAAACAACTACGTTGAAAAGGTAGAGTCCATCCTCATTGCAGGCGCTTTGCATCTCCCGAGCTCCCGGCCTCCGTCTCGACCCTTTACGTCAGCCTCCTGGAGCATCTGCGAGGCTGCTCGGCCGACGGCTGCAAATGTGCGACGCCAAATCGGATTGCGTACGATAGGCTAACGTTCGTGTCCATCAACCAGGCAGAGACAGTAGGCCACGCGCGTGCCATTTACGAATATACCCGCCAAACCGACGAAGAGCTCTCGTTCCCCGAAGATGCCGTGCTAGAAGTCTTCGACACCAACGACGAGGACTGGATCCTTGCCGGTCTGGATGGCGAGTATGGCTTTGTCCCAGCCAATTACATCGAGGTGCAAGCTGCCGCTTCTGAAGCTGCAGCCGCGCCAGCGCCGCCAGCAGCTCCGGTACTGCCAAGACGGCCGCCCTCCCAAACCATTGCTGCTCCTCCTGAAGAGGATTCAACGCCGTCTGACGAGGCACCAGTTGCCAACCCGGCAGCCGCTCTCGCCAGTGTCATCCAAAACCGGCAATCTGTCAGGGAGCCTCCGACTTTACGTTTCAAAGAACCAGAGGTATCAGATGAAGAGTCTATCAAGTCTCCTGCATTGCCCACGCGACCGCGACCGCAGTCTCAAGCATATTCGCCCCCCGCAGAGTATACGCCCAGACCTCAGCGAGAGTCACAGATTGAAGCTCAGCCCAAAGGGCACCTTATTCCTGGTGGATTCCATTTATACAATATCAACGAGATGGTGTCAGTCATGGGCAAGAAGAAGAAGATGCCAACAACTCTTGGCATCAATCTTTTGACGGGTACCATCTTGATCGCACCCGAGAAGGCTCAGGACGATCCTCCCCAAGAATGGACTGCCGAGAAGATGACTCATTACTCTCGCGAGGGGAAACACGTCTTCATGGAGCTTGTTCGCCCCAGCAAGAGCATCGATTTCCATGCCGGAGCTAAAGACACCGCAGAAGAAATTGTGGCTTCTCTTGGAGAGCTTGCAGGCGCTGCTCGAGCAGAGGGATTGAGAGAAGTAATCGCGGCTGGCTCTCAAAAGCGACAGAGAAAGGGAACGGTTCTCTATGACTTTATGGCGCAGGGCGAAGACGAAGTTACCGTTGCTGCGGGCGACGAGGTGGCTATTATTGACGACACAAGGAGCGAGGACTGGTGGCAAGTTCGCCGCCTCAGAAACGGCAAGGAAGGCGTTGTGCCTAGTAGCTACGTCGAATTCTCAGGTACCATTACGCCGCCACCCGAGGGTCAAGCAGTATCAAGAGCCAAGTCAACCGTGGAACAGAACCGCATGGAGGAGATGAGACTCACTAAAGAAGCAATGAAGGCTAGCAAGGAGCCTCAGCAGGTAGGCCTAGATATGCGTTTGCCTAAACGAGGCAGCAGCCTCATAACTCCGGACAATGGTAACGTTTTGGGACAACAGCGGAATCGACGCGAGAATGGACGTACCGATAGTGGCAGCAATTCGGCGAGCAAAACAAGTGAGTTCTCTCTCCTTCCGCGAATGTAGTCTCGCTACGCAGGCCAAAAGATGTCGTGCAACTGACACTCAAGTTGTAGAACCCGACCCAACCAAGGTGCGGACATGGACGGATCGATCAAAGTCATTCAGCGTCGAAGCGCAGTTTCTTGGACTCAAAGATGGCAAGCTACACCTCCACAAGATGAATGGCGTGAAAATTGCTGTACCCATCGCAAAAATGTCGCACGGAGACCTCGAATATGTCGAGAACATCACCGGAATCTCTTTGGATGACGAGAGACCGCTGGCCGACGTCAAGCGATCGTCGAGACCCCCGGAGCAAAAGAAGGCTTCTGCCGTTGGAGCATCCATTGACAAGAAGCCAGAGTATGACTGGTTCCAGTTTTTCTTGTCTTGCGACGTGGCTGTTGGCCTTTGTGAACGCTATGCTCAGGCATTCACGAGAGACTCGATGGATGAGAGCGTGCTGCCAGATGTCGATGCCGGTGTTCTACGGAATCTAGGACTACGAGAGGGAGACATCATCAAAGTAATGCGTACTCTAGACACCAAGTTCGGCCGCAACAAAGCCAACGGCGACGGCGACGGCGGTCTCTTCTCAGGCCCAGGGGGAGCTTTGCGAAACAATACAAGAAAAGGCCGGCCTGCCCCTGCTGTGCAAACTGGCGATGTGGTTGATGCGGCTGTTTTCTCGACCGGCCAGGAAGCGTCTAGCTCTGGTGAGGCTGCGGCCAAACCAGCCACTCCTGCAAGCCCGGCAAAATCACCCAAGCGCCCGACAGGAGGGTTTGACGACGATGCCTGGGATGTGAAGCCAACGAAACAGGAGCAGCAGACAAAACCGCAGGCCTCGCCGCCGGCAGATGCTCCCTCTGTCAACCCGACACCAGCGCCAGCTCCTGCGCCTATACCTTCAGCGCTCACCGGATCTTTGAAGGACCTCTCTCTACTGTCAGCGCCATTAGAGCCTAGCAAGGTTGAGCCTCCAGCCCAGCCTCCTGCTGCCAACTTTGTTGGCGAAGCACAGCAAGCGGCTGCACCTGCACCTGCGCAGCAACAGCAACAGCAACAGCCACTGGGAGCAAGCCCGTCCTTCTTCCAAACAGTCCCACAACCAAACCAGGTGGTTTCGGCCCAGCTCCCTCAGCTTACCGGAGTCCACATCTCTCCAAAGTCTCTGGGGAGGCAGCGACCCCTCGCGCCATCCATCTCGCCGCCAGTTCAGGGCTCACTCGGTGTGCCGCCACCACCGCAACGACCGCTCTCCGCCCCTCAGTCTACCCTCCCTCAAGGCATATTTGCCGCTCCTACGCTCCTCCCTCAAGTCACCGGCCTCGTTCAGGGCCAGGTTGCGCCACCGGGGCAAAGCCTCAACGACATTACTCAAGCTCGGTTCCAACAGCAGTATACCGCACAGTTCCAAAACTTGCAGCCCCAATTTACGGGATATTCTGGGCCTCAGCCCCAGGCCCTGCAGCAATTTCCCCAAGGCGCTCCTGGACAGTTCATACAGCCTCAATTCACTGGCGCGCCTGGCTATATTGACCCAAGCCGAATAAGCCAGTACGGAGGTCTTCAAGCCCAGCCCACCGGCTTCCAACCTCAGCCCACCGGCTTCCAACCCCAGCCCACTGGCTTCCAACCCGGCCCAACACAGTCTCCCTTTGGCTCTGGCAGCATTAACAACTATCTGCCACCAGCTCTGCAGCCTCAACCGACCGGATTCCAGAGCCTGCAGCCGCTCCAGCCAACAGGTAATACAGATGGATTGAAACCACTGCAACCGCTCGTACCGCAGAAGACTGGACCTCCTCCGCCAGTGCGTTTTGGTGTAACTGAGACGAAGAAGCTGACGCCTCAGGCAACCGGCCGACGGGCCAACCTTTCTCAAGCAAGTAAGTTTTGTCTTGTCCCCAACACTCTGCTACTGCCTTTTCTAACAGCATCATTCTACAGCTCCTGACAACCCGTTTGGTTTCTAGACGGAAGTTAGTGGTTTCTACACTGCAACTTTGTTATATACAGCCGATAATATAGTCTGATTTAACACAAGAACGACTGCCTGCTTAATCTAGCCTTGATGAGTAGAGAGCTAGATATTTGTTATTAAATTTTATGTAATTATAATACGAATATACACATATTGATAGATACTGGACGTTTTCCGGGCCAAATTGGCAGTTAGTAGTTTGCCGTGGAATTTACTCATGTTCTGATATGCTTGATCTCCCCAATAAACGCACCAGCCCGAGGAAGTGCGCTAATCTATCTGCTGGAGGGTCCAAGCTATTAGTATGGGCCACCCGCACTCTAGGTCCCTGGGCCTACCTACTGCCCTGTGCTGCTGGCCATATGCGCTACGTGGTTGCTACTCCATAGGCTGCATTAATCTCCTGCTCATGCAAGCTAAATCTAATACTTGGACAAACACCATCTGGTCTGATCAGTGCCTCTCTTTACCTGAGCTTTCCATCTCCCAAGTCAATGCGCCTTTAATCTCATTTGGTGTCCCTCATCTCATTTCCGCCATGGCAGAAGCTTTGCAGGATCTGCTGGGCAACGGCCACAGCGTGGATGCTGCAACCTCGGATTACATCTCGTACCTGGCGGGACAGCCCGTTGATGCCCTGCGGACTTCAGAGCGCCAGCTTCTCTCACAGGCCTCCAACTCGACGCTGCTCTCGATCCAGGGCCTCTCCAAGAAGTCGTACAAGGCGGTGGTCAGCTCGGCCGAAAGCCATGCTTCTCTACGCGAGACGGTGCCGGCCCTGTCGACCAACGTGTTGCAGCTGAGCCGGCTCATCTCCAGCCTGGATTCGCAAGTCGAGCACTTTTCCACCAGCGTCAGCAAGGCCGGCGACAACAAGCTGATTGCGCGCCGGAAACAGGTGCTGAAGCTGCTGGAGAACGCCGACCGCCTGACGGATCTCATGCAGGTCCCTACTCTGCTGTCGTCCACGGCCAATATCTCGCCCCTGGGCTTCTCATCTACGCTTGACCTGTATGGCCACATCCAGCGGCTTGGGGCCTTGTACCCAAACTCACAGCTTGTCCAGCATGTGCTGAGTGAGTCTGAGGTTTCCATCCTTCGGCTTGCCACGGATCTCCTCAACACGCTGAAGGCGCCGAACCTCAAGCTGGCAGCGACGCTGAGGACGGTGGGGTGGCTCAAGCGAGCCATTCCAGACCTCATATCTGCAGCACCGGCAGAAGACATGATCCCCGCGGTCTTTCTGATTTGTCGGTTCGTCACATTGACAGCCACTCTTGACGCATTGGAGCCTCTCCGCCGCCTGGCCGAGGACGAGCGGCTGAGCCAGGAGAAGACGCCGCAGTCGCGATCCAATGGGCAGCACACAGAACGCTTTCTCAAACGCTTCATCGAGGTGTTCCGAGAGCACAGCTTTGGCATTGTCTCCATGTCGAAGAGCGTGGACACCAACCTTGGCAACGCATCGCCCGACGACCTCGACCTGCTCCATCCTCTACCATCTGCGCTGTCTACATTTCCCATCCACCTGGTCAACATCCTGCTCGAGCCAATCCGCGTCTATCTCCCCACCGTCAAAGACAAAGTCGCCCGCGAAAGCATTCTCACACAGGTGCTCTATTGCGCCGGCAGCCTGGGCAGACTCGGCGCAGACTTTGGCATGCTGTTAGCCATGGCGGGAGTTGGCGAGTGGGTGGATTTGGTCAAGCGCCACAGGCTGCTCGCCGGGCGGCTGGAGTCTGTCATCGGAGATTATCGGTAAAAGGCAAGGGCCTTTTTTTTTTTGGTCACTGTGCGCAGTGCGTCATCGCAAACCTTGGACCGCATGCATTGAGCTACAAAACCTTAACCAACCTCTCAACAAATATCTACCTTTACACCGTAGACTATATAATTAGCACTAATATCTTACCGCCACGCTATCGATTCACAGACAACGCGCACAATTGGAGCTCTTTTCGTTTTGTTTATATCTACATGAGGGTTTTCTTTGTGCTCGGTGTTATCGCAGTGTAGTTTATCAATTAGCAAAGCTCACCTATACTCTATACTCCTCTGTAGGAGTTACGCTCTGATATAGCTATCATGGGCACAACAACGCCGTCGTCATCGTCATCATCATCAGCAAAATCAGCTGTGGCAGGTGCGCGTCTCACAATGGCACGTTGAATGGAAATTGCTCATCCCAGCTCCTAGTGCAACACTTCCTCTCTGGCCTTGGGTCGGGAGTGGCCTCGGCCGTGCTCCTACAGCCGCTGGATCTCCTCAAGACGCGGACTCAGCAATCGGGTCGTCTCTCACTGCTGAGCTCCTGGAAGGAATTGACACAATCGCCACATCCAATCCGGGCGCTATGGAGGGGAACTGTGCCGTCGTCTCTGCGCACAGGCATAGGATCGGCCATTTACTTCTCATCGCTGCATAGCATCCGCGAGTTTATCCAGAGATCGAATGCAGTCAACCAGCAGGCCCATTCCCACAGCGCCTCGTCGTCGTCGCTGCCGAAGCTGAGCAATTCGGCCAACGTGGTGGCTGGCGCTGTGGCACGGACATGGGCAGGCTTTGTGCTGATGCCCTTGACTGTCATCAAGGTCCGGTTTGAGTCAACTCTTTATTCCTACCGGTCCATGTGGGCCGCCATCAAAGATATCAATCACCAGGCAGGTCTCCGGGGCTTCTTCTCTGGCTTTGGCGCAACTGCCATACGGGACGCCCCCTATGCGGGCTTGTACGTATCCATCTACGAGATGCTGAAGAGGGAACTGGGCTCCTTCGTTTCTCACGATGGCATGACCCCTTCCATGGCCAGCTCTGTCAACTTTGCCTCGGCCATCTCGGCGGGCGCAATTTGCTCGGCAATCTCAAATCCAATCGATGTCTGCAAGACGCGCATTCAGCTACAGCCGGACCAATACCGGAATATGTTTCATGCTGGCTACAGAATGGTCACTGAGGAAGGCCTGCATTCGTTGTGGCGCGGGCTGGCCCTCCGAATGAGTCGTAAAGCAATAAGCTCTGCGCTTTCATGGACGATATACGAGGAACTTATCCGTAGATATGCGGGGAGCCACGGCGCAAGGCGTAGTCTCAAATCACTATAATTTTGCGAAACCTGAAAATCAGGATTTAGGAGAAAAGAGCGGAAAAGAAGAGATGTTGCATAAAGGTCATGGAAATCATAAGAGTAACAAGAATATTCCACTCTTCCAATCAGAAATACAGCCTCAAAACCAATCAATAGCAGTAATACGGACTACATAAAATATAGATATCTGGCCTGAAAACAATTTTTGCAATAAAACATGGTCTCGTAAAAATCAATCATTCATTAGTTTAAGACGGACGAGCTCCTGCCAAATACATAAGCAGCGGTCCCGGAGACTTGCTCCTCTTGCGGTCGTGCTTGGACTTCTTGCGGACAATCTCAACGTCTGTGCTCTTGCTTCGGTGGTGAGAATGAGACGAGTGCCTGGTGTCTTCGACCATGAGGGTGGTCCTGCTGGTTCGCCTCTCTCGGACTTGCTTGGTGTGCTCCCAGAATTGGTCTTGCTCCCATTCGGGGACCCAGCGCTTGACTAGGACATACTCGGGATCCTGTTGGAATTGCAAACATGTTAGCTAGGGCTCGATATTAAAGAGTTCATTATTGCCAATCAGGAAGAAGGCCAACTTACAGCGTCAAACTCAAAATCAATGTTAAAAGTGCGCAGCGTCTCAATCGATAGGTACCTGCGTGCCATTCGCGTGTAGGTGTGGCGCTCCATATGAAGCTCCGGAGCTGGGAGAGCCGGCACCATTGCCATGTTGCCAGGGGGGTGAGCCATTCCGGGAGGCATTCCCGGAGCCATGCCCGGAGGCGGGGGCAGGGCCGGGGCCGGGGCCTTTTGCACCTTCTTCTGGCTGAGGATAGCCTCGATAGCGTGTTCGTCAAGGCCCGACTTGAGGAGATCGTCGTGTAGGCGGCGCTTGTACTCCTTGTCATTTTGCTCTTTTATCTTTTGTTCATGAGCAATGCGGTCGGCCTCGGCCTTCTTATATCTCTCCACAGCGTCGTGAGCCAAGGCGTCGCGCCGTCGCTTCTCCTCAGCCGCTTCCTCCTCCTCCTTGAGGCGCTTCAACTCCATCTCCTTCTTGATACGCTTCTCCAACTCTGCCTCTGCCTCACGCTTCTTGATGCCTTCGAGCGCAAGCTGGGCATGGCGAAGCTCAGCCTCGTCACGATATTCTTTATCACGCTTTCGCTTCTCGTCGGCGGCCGCTTCGGCGTCTTTGTGTCGCTTAAATTCAAGCTCTTTCTGCTTAAATTCAAACTCCATCCTGAGGCGCTTCTGCTGCTCCTCTTCAGCCTCACGTTCTTTGTGTCGCTGAAACTCGAGTTCCTTTTGCTTAAACTCAATCTCCATCTTGATGCGCTTCTCTGCCTCTTCATCTGCCTCACGTTTCTTGATTACTTCAAGCTGGCGCTGAGTCAGGCGGAGCTCCGCCTCTTCACGATATTCCTTCTCGCGACGTCGGTCCTCTTTTTCACGATCCTGGCTGATGCGCATAAGTTCAAGGTCGCGGCGTGCTTGCTCCGCTTCCCACTCATCTCGAGACATTTTTCCGGAACGAGGCCCGTGTGATGACCGGGAGGAGCTCCGGGACCGAGATCGAGAGCGAGACCTGGAGGAGCGGCGATAGACGACGGGCACTGCCGCTGGCCTGCGGCTGCGACGGTAGAACTCATCCTCCTCGTCCGAGTCGTGCTCGTTGTAGATGCGGTTGTTGATGATGATGGGCGCGGGGGCCGGCGCGGGAGGAGGCGGCACCGGCGCCCCAGCTCCAGCTCCAGCTCCAGCTCCGACGGCCGTGCGGCTGTTGCGAGGGCTCTCGCGAAAATCACGGGGATCACGAGGATCACGGGGAGGCGATCGGTTGCGCAGGTGTGCGGCGAGGACGGTGGTGCGCTGCTCAGGGCCAAGATAGCTGGGCGTGGTGCCGTACTCGTACACAGGTCCCCGCACCGGCGGGCTGGAGACGTAGCGCACAGCGGGCGGGGAGCGGTCGTGGCGAGCGACGCGGACGCTGATGTCGTCCTCGGAGTCGTAGAGGCTCATGGCTGCGGAACGGAAGACAATATCTAAATAAATTCGCTTGTTTGCTCGCTCGCCCGCTCGCTCGCTCAAGCAACGAAACGAAAAGCACAAGCAGACGCAAAGCAAACGCAGAGCGAAAGGTGGAATGAGCGAGTGGGGGTGTCAAAGGACAGGCTGAAATGGCGAGGTTACATACCGGAGCCAAGCGAGGCCTTGCCAGCCACCCGCTTGTATTTATACCCCGTGCGGCTCAGCTTCTGCTCCACAGGGTGCCAAACAACAGCGCCAAGCAGGTGCAGGTACCGCTCCGGCGCATATGTTGCATGTGCTGCGATTAGTCGTGACACGCAGCAGTGGTGGCCTCTCTTTTGCTCGAGCTGCAGCAGTAGCGCTTAGCGGTTGGCAGCGATAGCTGGGAGCGGGGAGGAGCTAAACCGGGCACGGGATGATGTGACGAATGACGATGCAACACACCCATTTCGCTCGATCTTGGGATCCTCATCCTGCGGTAAATGACAGAAGCGACGGGGGCAGTTGGGGGTTGAGGCTTGAGAGGGAGAGGGAAACCGACGAGATGGCGAGTCTCTCAGCTGCCATACCTGCCGAGTCTGTAGTGGATGCCCGAGGCACTCCAAGGTAGTTCTGTATAGTGCTACGCTCTAATGCCATTGTTGAAAGAAGCGCTGCTCGTTACTGCGCTAACCCCTTTCCGTTTTAGACCTGTTTTTAACGCATGGCAATCCCCCTCCCCTAGCGCAAGCAGGGAAAAAAAGTCCCCTGTGGCAGATGACCCGGCCCGCCCATAAGGCTGCTACCCAAACTCTCTCGACTCATACAGCCTCAACCTTTCTGCGCAGTTGTCTAAGCCGAAGCGTCTCCGTTCCACAACCATCATCCCGAAAAGGAAAAAAAAAAAAACCACCAAGAACAAATAACAGAGAGAAATACCATATTTACAATCACCCAATGACTGCGCAGTTTGCTTCCCATGGGCGCGGCGGCGCTGGCAACATGGCCGACGCGGCGAAGTCGCCGTCCATCCAGGCCTCCGATCTCGAGACGCCGGTGCTGAAAACAGCCGTTGTGACGACAGGCCGCGGCGGCACTGGCAACATGACCAAGAACGACGACCCTCACGAAACCCGTCTTCGCCAGGACGTCAAGGCGTAAGTTGCGAATACTCCAGCATACTGCAACACATGGGTTTTTCTCTTTTACTGTCCTGCACACCATCCCTTCTCCTTAAGGCATAACCTTCTCTGGGTTACCATCCCTCTGCCCCCGTTTCCCCTGTCTCCCCTGTTGTTGAAATCTCTACCTCTTGGCATATGCGAAAGTCATTCAAACAGTGACGTACAGTCTCTAACAATGCGCGCTTGTGTATAGAGTACCCCGGCGACTTAGTTCAGGAGCCCAGTACGCTGGACGCGGTGGCGCTGGCAACGTATTCAAAGGCGAAGACGAACTCGAACAGCTGGCGCGCAACCGAAGCGGCGAGCAAGCCATCGATGAGGCCCCCGAGAACGCTACCGAAAAGACGTCTGAGAAGACGACGGAGAAGAATCTGAACAAGACAGAGAAGGTTGAAAAGGTCGAACCAGCCGCAGCAATAAAGAAGTGGCTCATGTTTGGAAGGAAGCCATGACAGCACTCGTCAACTCCCCTTTGTGTCTTCCTCTATAATTTCTTTTGTGTTGTCTCTTCTCCAATTCTTTACATGTCTCCTCTTTTATAGAAAGGACTTGGTTCATGGTGTTAGGGATTCTTGAGGCGCATTTGTCGATTGTTAACATTTTGGCACGGAGTCTCTCGGCGGTGCAACGGTATTCAAAATGCGTAAGCTTGTGGGTTTTAATTGGGAAACATTGTCTGGAGCCATAAGGGTATTCCATTAACGGAGCGATTCTGGGGTTTTCTTTTATATATATATACCTATGCCCCGGCTTACAATATGACGTGGCTTATCGTTACAATATACTAATTGGTGCTGTTGCTAAGTGGAGAGCCTGTCACCTGTGTTTCATCATGTCGCCTGTCTTATGATGATTTTTCATGTTTTCTCTTTTTCATGGGTCATATTTCAAGGTTTTGTCAGTCGGTGAATCTCCTCAAAGAAGAATTTCAGGTTCTCCGGATTCACTCCTGGTGTAATACCTATAGACGCAAGTTATTCAGTAAACACAAACACCTCGAATAAGATGGGCATATTTCTTACCATGTCCCAAGTTTGCAATCCAGCCCTTCTTCTCGCCAGACCAGAAACCCTTGACCATCGTCTCAACAGCCTCGGTGATGGCTGCCTTTGTGCCATACAGCACTCCGGGGTCGGCGTTGCCTTGGAATACAATGTTTCGGTCTCCTCGGATCCGCACAGCCTCGCTAGGATCTTGCAGCCAGTCCATGCCGACAACGTTGTAGCCCAGATTGCACGCCGAGTCGAGAGCGAACCAAGCGCCCTTGGGGAACACCGTCATGGGCACCTTTTCAAGCCCAAGCTCTTGCAGCTTCAAAGGAAGCTTCTGAGCAATGTGAGCGAGGTAGGGCTCAGAGAACTGCTTGAAAGAAGCAGGACCCAACTCTCCAGCCCATGAATCGAACACCATAACCAACTGGATGAGATGAAATTATTACTTATCCCAAAACAATAGCACGAGATCATGAAGTGGTGTAAAATGTCATGAAATAGAGGAAGCGGCGAGGATTGAACATACCTGAGCACCAGCCTTCACCTGGTGAGCCAGATGATCCACACAGACATCGGCAATCTTGGCCAACAGCTTCTTCGATTCCTCCGGGTACTTGTAAATCCAAGTCTTGACCTGAGCAAACAGCTTCGTGCCGCCGCCCTCAACCATGTAGCAGAACAGCGTCCAAGGTGCACCACAGAAGCCAATCAGCGGCACTCTGCCCGCAAGCTTCTTCCTCGTCAGGGTAATGGCCTTGTAGACGTAGTCGAGCTCAGCGGCCACATCGACCTTGCCGTCGAGAACCTTTTCGTACTGTCCGTCGAGCGGGTTCTGGAGCGGGTTCGGGAAGTGCGGTCCCTTCTTGTCCACCATTTCGACCTGCATGCCCATGGCCTGTGGGATGACGAGGATGTCGGAGAAGATGATGGCGGCGTCCAGCAGGCCCTCGAATCGCTCGACCGGCTGCAGCGTCAGGGTGGAGGCGACCTCGGCGTCTCGGCAGCATTCAAAGAAGTCGCGCGAGCCTTTGGCTTCATGATACTCGGGCAGGTAGCGGCCAGCTAAGAGAATATGTCAGACAGGCTGCTTCCTTGTCATAATGCTATTTTTCCCAAGAAGTACTCGACAGCCAAAAACTCACCTTGGCGCATCACCCACATGGGAGGTCGTTCCACGACCTGGCCTATCCAATAGCACACACACAACGTATAAGCAACCAAACTCAATTCACGTAGACTGCGCAAGACAGTGAGACAGCGACAAACCCACCCAGTGCCGCTCGCAGCAGCAGGTCGTTCTTCAATGGCTCGAAAGAGTGCTTGGACATCTTGGCGGGAAAAGAGAATGAATGGAATTTAATATGTAGCTGAATATTGTAGGAGCCCAAGCTGTCCATGCAAGCCAAGTTAGCCATAAGAAAAGGCAAACCACGAGCTCGAAACCCCACCATCCATCCCAATCGACCGTTATGCCGAGTTTACTGCCCCTCCTCGTATGTACGAAGTAGTACTAGCTGGGTACGTACCGTTGCTGGAATACGCTTTCCGCATTTTGTTTTCGGATGTCATCGGCCCGCGTTTCTTGGCCTCTCGCGCGCTACTTCATTAAGCTGTCACCAAGCTGTCTTATCAGTGCCGTATCGTACATACATGCACACCAGCATCGTTGTAATAATGTCGTCGGAACAAGAGCTTCAAATCAATCCCGTTGTTGGGGACTCAATCCTTCATAACAACAAGGTGCGTCAACCTGAATTCCTCTCGCAACCGCGCATGAGGGTTTCTTATAATCCCCCCAACTAACGTGCTAACCTCACCTCCGCGATACAGGTCCTCACCAATCTCCACAGCCTGACAGCGTCTCTCTTTGGCGTCAGCGCAGGCATTCTTGGCCTCGAGTCCTATTCTGGCTTCTTGTTCTACATCGTCTTCTCAATAATTACAACTCTCCTGTTCTACACTTTTCAGCTGGCGCCGGGCGCTCTGGCAGAAGGACGCAGCCCGGTCGACACCACCCGGTATTACAGAGGCGCCCTTGATCTCTGGACAGGTGGCATAACGAATGGATTGCCCGGATTCATTCTAACATGGACTTTGTTCTACGGATTAGTGAGAGCTTGAGAGAGGAAGGAGAAAAAAAGAGGGGGAATGGTTAGCCAGCGAACTGTGCAATGCAGATTTGTGATTACGATATCTGTCAAATCAATAATTTATTCTTAATGCATATTATAACGACCCAATGCTTTCTCTCAACGCTCATAAAAAACGCTTCTCACACAACACACGCATACATATATACAACCGCTGACACGGAAAACGAGTGTTAGCACATGACGTCTGTAATCTTTCCAACAAAACCCTGCAACCCCGATCCATCATGGCTACCGTTTCCCATGATGATCACTGATGACCCTAGCTCAGCCCACTTTCGACTGTGCACTAATTCTAAAGTTACCTTTGTTACTGCATCTCCCACAGAGTCTTCTTTCATAGTTTCTGCTCTGTGGTCCGCGTCGAGTGGCCCCACCGTCTCGCCTACCTCGCCGCGGTGCTGAACAGAAACATCAAGGATCCGAGCAGCAGTTCTGACACAGGCAAAGAGAACGTTGACGAGTGTGCCAGAAGGTGGGAACTGGGCACCGTCCTCTTCAAACACTGCAGTGAACCCACGGGAAGCGTGGAGGGGCATTTCACTATCAGGCATGCCCAGAGTTGGCGTGCTAATAACCATGCCTCTTCGAATCTGAGGGGTATCTGGTAGGACTGTGAGATCGCTGTGGTCTGTCTCAAATACAAGCCCAATCGATCCAACCTGGCCAGCTTCTAGTACTCCGACAGGCAACCGAAGGTTACGAATGCTCACAATGCGTGCTTTCTGCCACTCATCTGAATCTGTTGGCGGGGATACTGAGCCACCTATCTTGTTCCCATTGGGATCCGTAGCTGAAATTGCGCGCAGTGCCGGTGATCCACGACCCTCAGGTGATGATTGGTATTCAGTTCCAGAACCACGGTCAAGCGTATGGCCCGACGAAAATGGTCCAACAATAATGGTCTGTCCTATTGAGAAGCTGCCAATACGGACATGGCCGGATACAATAACTCCGTCCAAATTCGCCAGCGAATCATCAAAAGATCTGGGCAAGCTGAACGTGTCATCAATATGGAAAAGATTTCTCGGTTGCTCTGACTGAGGGACTGCGTCTTTGGAAGTATGAGGCGTGGGTGCAGGAGGTAAAGGTAGGCTCGCAAGTAGAGCATGGACAAGGCCAATACCCACCCCTTTCAAAACGCTAGTAAACACAATAGGAACATGCTTCAGCAGGTCCCCATGCTCGGATATATTTCCAACAAAGCTCTGCACCTTGTCCCAGTCCGTCTGTGGAATTTCTGACAGCTGGTCTCGCGGTTGTTGGTCAGGCTGCAGAAGTTTTGGTACACGATCCGCATCTCGTATAGCACCAAGGATCTTGGTCATTGTCTTTTGCAAGGCCACTTTAGACGCGAGATCCAATTTTGTAATGACGATTGCCAATGGAACGTCTAATTTGAGCGAGAGGTCCAAATGAGCCTTGACCAAATCAGTCTCCCCTGAATCTGGTGCCGGTGCGGTCACGTCATGGGCTCGAGACGTCATTTCAGCGTCGTCCGCAGCAATGCAGAGGACCATCCAATGGGGTGCCCAGTTCATGAGTCCACGAAACACGGTATGTCGATATCTTGGGTGGCCACCAGAGTCAGACACGAATACAAGTCGGCCATCGTTGGCATAGTCGTGAATGTCAAGCCATGACTCAATATTGCGATGGGAAAAGCTGAAAATGAGTCTTTCCTTGTATCCAATGAGCTCCTGTGCAATGGAGCTGGTCATTCCGGATGCCATCTCGTGACGATGCTTCAATAAGCTCAGGCGACTCTTGCCCCGGCCATTGTCCAGAGTTCCTGTAGATAGCGTTCCTAGAAGGCTGGACTTTCCCGATGCTATGGGGCCAGTCAGGGTAACCCGTAGCTGCGGTGTTGTAGATTTACCATGGCCTGGCACTGTTGTTGAGCCAGAAGATTGCAAGGAAGTTCCGTCAGCAGACTCGTTGGTCCGTTTTGCATCCTTCGAATGTAGCATCTCAGTGCTGGGTGTTATCAGTGCCTCAGCCACCCAGAGTCTGTCCCGTTTGGTGACCTGAGTCGGCCCGTGAGAAGCATTCACATTGAGGTCGATTATATCGATCCATTCACAATCACCCACAATCACCATTCGCAGGACAGTAACGCCGCATCCGAGGCTAGCCGCCATGACTCTCAGAGTCGCAATGCTCTCGTCCAGCTCGTCCTTGGCCAGTCCGACAAGGTGTCCATCGTCTGAAACGCCAATCTCGTATAGAGCTCCTTGCGACTCCTCAAGGCCGGGAATCTGAGTGCCGTAAAGATCTGGCGAATCTGTATCTGCGCTGCCATCAGGCAGCTTCGGGATCTTCACCTCTCTTGAACTCGACGCATGATACGGCGACGACTGCTGCAGGCGCCACAGCAGCTGCGTCGTGAGGCGCTGGAGCCGTTCCTGGCGAGGCTGACTTGACGATGCAGGAGTGGGAGAGGCCGAGTAAGAAGCAGGCGAGGCCGAATACAGCGCCGATCCGTCTCCGGGCTGCGCATGGAGCCTGTCTCTCTTCTGGTCCACCGTGCTCATGTACACATAACTGCGTCTTGATCGAAGCAGTAGATGAAGCTTATACTCGATCGGACCAGTCTGCGGCTCTGCATCCAGCCTCGTGACGCCATACTCGGACAGCAAACCGGTCTGAGTCACCGCTGTACCTGATGCCGGAGAAGTGTCTGCGTCGTCTGCCAAAATCCAGGGCGAGGAGACCCGAGGAGGATCCGGGTCGTAGGTAAAGACTGAGGCCATTGAAAGCGTTTATAACAATTTGATATGGATATGGCTATTCCCTTCCGCTACTGAGACAGCCTGAATCATACTATGAAGGTCCGATGTACTATTGCAAAGCAATGCCGGTCATGGAATATCATTATGGTAAGCAGCTGTGATACTAACTGCAGGGGGGTGCAAACAGCCTCCTGATGATCGAGAAACAGGGAATGAGAATAGTAGGAGCATGTGCTGGGCAGTTGGTAAGGAATGCAAATTGGATTAAGAAATGCGAGTATTTAAGCAAAAATCAGCTCGTCAACGAACGGAGCATGGAGGAGCCAAGCCACTGACAGCGAACGCGCTCAGCGCGAATGTGTGAGTCAACACAGTTTGACGGTGTCTCCTGACGCATGGCCGAGGGGAGCAGGTACATTAATAGGACCTGTTGATGCAGCCCGCTAGCGGTATGGACGCAAGGTAGAGTTTGGGAACTACCGAATACAGATCGAGCTATGACTAAGATGTTTATAGTGGCAATTCATGCCTGGAGAGGAATTAGCTAAGCCTTGTCAAAAGCCCCTTACAATTGCAAATGAATATAGAATATGTTGCTGCGTACAAGGAGATACAAGAGGCGTCCAATGAAAAGTGATATTAAACGTTTCATGTAATATATATAGCGACTAATATATAAAATAAATAAAATACACCATATTATGAAAACACACACGCAAAACCCAGCAGTCTAAGACCGAAATTCTATTCATCGCTTTACCTGATACGAGCCAACCGTTCTCTATTCATTCTTGTAGCATCATCAACTGCGTCACTCTGTTGGGAAAAAAAAGGTTAGCCATCTGACACCAAGCAAAGAAATAGAACATGTGCAATAATGGAGATCCGGGGCTGAAATACCTTGCCCATAATACGATCGATTTGTTTGTTTTGGACGTCCACCTCTGCGCCAATGGCTCTGCCGACCATGTTCATCATCTTGACCTGTCCCTCCAGTTCGGTGAGACCATCATCGATTTGATCCTCGAGCTCGTCAGCGCCCTCTTCATCATCCAGATTGAATTTTCCGTAATCCTTCTTGCGGTTTGCCCGGTTCCCCCCCGTACTGCCAATCTGGCGCATGTTCTGCTCCATGCGCTGGGTGGCAGCGTAGCCGTCTCGCCGAGTCATCTCTCGCTGCTCTCGCTCAGCTCGATGGCGGTTCAATACATCCTCATCAGCTTTCTGCTGGCGCTGCTTGGATGTGAATGGGTTCCCAACGTGGACTGCAAACATGCTGCGATTGAGCGTCTTCAACTCTGCCGCTCTGTCCTGAGCAATCTTATTTTGGTTGGCAGCAAGGTCGAGATTCTTTTCAGTGTTATGCAGACGTTCTCCCTGTGCGCCAAGACGGGCCAAAGTAGCACGTCCGACCTCGTTGGCTTGTCTAGCCATTTGCACCGAGCGGTTTACTGAAGAAACACTGTCCTGCTGAACTTGTCTCTTTTCTTGCAGAATAGCCTGATAGTCAGCCTCCTCCTGCTCTTCTTCTGTCAATTCCCGCTGCTCGCCATAGCCTCCATAGGAGCCACCCGACTGTGAATCAGCCCCGGGTGCTGTAGCCTGCTGCTGCTTTTGCTCGAGCCGCTCCTGTGCGCCGGCGAAGAGGGCGTCTCTGTTGCTGTCTGGCGCATCTCGGCCAAAGCCTCCGTAGCCTCCAGGGCCTCTAGCCCCCGCTGGCGGAGCATTGTTGAAGTTTGAGCCAGGGCCGCTGTCGTAGCGGTTGGAGCCGTAGCCACCGCCTGAGCCGTATCGATCGCTGCCGTACCCTGAGGCGGCGGGTTGTTGAGGGGCTGGGCTCTGTCCTCCTTGATATGGGCTGTAGCCGCCATTTGCAGGCGGTGACGGACGAGCGCCCATGTTTGCGTATTTGGTTTGCTCAGCATATGGGTCGGTGCCTCCTTGGTTGGCATATGGGTTTTCCGAGGGAGTGGGCGTCGAGTTCTTCTTGCGGCTGCCGAAAAGGGCATTTCGGTTGGCATCTTCGCCGTCGTCGCCTTTCTTGCCGAAGCCGAATTTCTTCATCGTGTTCTATGGGAGGGTTGTCAAATTTGAATAAACCGAGATGCAAAATCTAGCAGCACAAATCAAAGAAAGAGATAATGGTAGAGCAGGTAGGTATTGATGGATGCAGAGAGAAAGGAGATGTCACGAGCGGCGAACAAAGATGCGGTGGTGAAGGCTTGGGTGTCAACTCCCTATCTGAGCCACCCGCCTGCACGTACTCCGTCCTGGACGCTAGCGAATGCCGCAGAACAGCCCGAGACCCTGGGGTCTGTTGGGGCCTTGGGGCCGTCCGTCCCACACCGCCGCAGGTGCTGCAGTAAGCCTCAGCGCTCGTCCACTCTCAGCCTTTCACGCCGCTACAGGCTATATTTAGCCAGCTGGCGATCCGTATATGACTTGATACTGTCTTGAGAATATACGTAGACAATTAATTCTACAGAAAATGCATGACGCATTTTCAATTTAAAATGTTTTTTAGGAAATATTAACCCAGCTGATTCTAGTATGATATAATGCAAGAAGAATACTTTTATTTCTAATTAAAGTTTTTTATAGCCAGCGCTTGTAGGCGGACTAGTTGCCTGAGCGCCAACTCCTACGACCCAATTAGCTTAGCCTGCCACCCAGGCATGTGAAATTTTGAATTTTTGATGGTCCAATAGACCACTGAATGCGCCATCGTTGATACAGTCCAACAGTCCTTCCATACTTCAGCCTTTGGCCCTGTCAATCCATGATGGCTGCCCCAAACGCGACAGAGCATGCAGCCAAGAGGCGCAAAACACGGCAAGACTCTGGGTCTATCACAATTGGAGGCAAAACCATCTCTTTCGCAGGATATCTTGCACCATCTCAACCCAAGAAACAAATCGAAGCAAGCAGCGGTCCCAAGCCAATACTGCCAAGCTCGACACACGAACAGCAATCAAACTCTACATTAAAACAAGCGATAGACCAAACGACCAAGCCCGGTCTGCCCGATAAGAAAGGGACATACAATAAATCACAAAGCACCAATGGAACTGGGAACCAAGCTCTACTCAAGACTCGCCGCGAGTTGCCCATATGGCAGCATCAAGATGAGATTCGAACGGTTGTGAAGCGCATCGGTACCGACGTTATTGTCATTGTTGGAGAGACGGGTTCTGGTAAGAGTACGCAAGTACCACAGTTTCTCTATCAGGAGCCCTGGTGCAAACGACACAAGGTCAAGCTGCCAGGCCGGCAAGAAGACGGATATGTTGGAGGCATGATTGCTATTACACAGCCGAGACGTGTTGCAGCTACGACTCTGGCGCATCGCGTTTCAACCGAAGCTGGCACTCCACTTGGCAAAGGGCGGCCAGATGGGCTCGTGGGATACTCAGTTCGATTCGACCACCAAGTGCCACGAGGCGCCCGCATCAAATTTCTAACTGAGGGTACTCTGCTGCAGGAGCTTCTCCGGGATCCCTATCTGAAACAGTACAGTGCAGTAGTCATTGACGAAATTCACGAGAGAAGCCTAGACGTCGACCTCCTAGCCGGATTTCTGAAACAGATATTGTCTGGAGATAAAACGGAGAGGGGAGGCATCCCTCTCAAGGTCATCATCATGAGCGCTACGGCTGAGGTGGGCGTCATTCAAGAGTTTTTCGGCAGCGGGGCCACGCCAGGGACAGAAAAGGCAAGCAACGTCGAGGTGCTTCGGATCAAGGGTCGGCAATTTCCAGTCACCATCTCCTACGAACCCCGGCCGGTTGCGGATCTCCAAGATGCGCTATTGAAGAAGATCTTTAAAATTCACGTGGAAGAGCCGTTACCTGGAGATATTTTGGCTTTCCTCAACGGCCAGGAAGACATTGAGGCTGCACAGCGGCTGATTGAGGAATATGCTACGACTCTGGCGTCCAACGTACCCAAAATCATTGCTGTACCCTTATACGGACAGCTTTCCATTGAAGCACAGAGGTTGGCCTTTCAGCCGGCCAGGTCCCCTATGACACGCAAGGTCGTGCTCGCAACAAATATTGCCGAAACGTCCGTTACGGTCCCTGGTGTGAGATATGTCGTAGATAGCGGCAAATCCAAGGTGAAGCAATACCGACCACGGCTGGGCATGGAATCGCTGTTAGCCAAGCCCATTTCCAAGTCATCCGCCGTGCAGCGTGCAGGTCGTGCAGGTCGTGAGGGCCCAGGCAAGTGCTTCAGGCTTTATACTGAAGAGGCCTTTGACGCGATGCAAGGCTCAGATCTTCCTGAGATACTGAGAAATGATGTCCTTGGAGCTGTCCTAACGATGAAGGCTCGTGGCATCCATGATGTACTGGCCTTTCCGCTGATAGATGCGCCAGAAACCGCGGCCATAGAAATGGCACTGCTGCATTTACATTTCCTTGGCGCTCTTAACGATGATGGCACCATCACACCGGCGGGCGAAACGATGGCTAGATTCCCGCTCTCAGCTCCCCTTGGTGCCGTCCTCCTCGCCGCCTCAGGACCGGAGTTTGACTGCGTCCTGGAAGTAATCGATGCCATCTCTTGCCTCACATCCGGAGACGACATCTTCATTCACGTACAGTCAGAGGAAGGCGCAGAGGAAGTCGAGGAGCACCGAAAAGATCTTCAGAGACGAGAGGGAGACATCATCACTTACTTGACCACCATGCAGCTGTATGCTGCGGAGAACTCGGACAGAATAGAATGGTGCAAGAAGCGCAAAATCAATATTCGCAACATGAAGCAGGCGTTGAATATTCGTCGACAACTACGGGGAATGTGCTGGAAGGAGAAGCTCTTTTCGGAGATGCCGCCACCTGACCCTCAACCTTTTACTCCCTTGTCGCCTGATAAGGCAGAGGCAGTGATCAAGTGCTTTCTGAGGGGCTTCGCGATGAGAACGGCTATGCTGGCACCCGATGGAAGCTTTGTGACGGTCAATGGTAAGCATGTAGTTGCCATTCACCCATCCAGCGTCATGCACGGGCAGAAGAAAGAGGCCATCATGTTCCTCGAGCATGTGTATACAAATAAGAATTACGCGAAGAAAGTCAGTGCGATCCAGGCAACCTGGATTGCTGAAGCATTGGGCCGATAGATATGCGATTGAGAGTATATAGATACCCTTGGTGCTTTTGGATAGACATCACACACACGCATATGAGCGAATAGATAGATGGGTATATATATACAGCTGCTATTAAATACAGTCTAATGCTACAATTTTAGTTTTACGCAAGCCAGCGATAGTTCAAACTATTCAGTTTCTTCCCCGTTGCGATGCTTCTGTATGGCCTGCATCAACTCATACAACTGCTGGATTTGCTCATCTAGAAAGATTGTACATGAATGAGCCTCCGCACTTTACCAAGAGTCATCGAGCAGAAAGACTTACCACTCAATTTTTGGAGTTTGCCCTGGTCAATTTTTTCACCAACCCAGGACTCGCCTTCGATTTGCTGGGCATATATCTGCCACTCCGAGAGGAAGCCAATCTAACAGGTTGGAAACTTAAGATCAGTGAATCATACACTTAAGAGAAAAGGAGCACACTCCTGTTGAAAGCAAAGAATGGGTATAAAACGTCTTATAATCCTTCCATTACGTCAAACATACCAGATGCGCAGGATTGTCCACGTCGCGATGAGCTCTGAATTCGGCCTTGATATACTGGTCGCCGAGGAGCCTCATCTCTGCCGGGAGATACTTTCGGTGAGCACGCAGAAGCCGTCGGTAAAGGGGAATGGGAGGCAAAAGGGCCATGGGCTTTGGCCGTAGGCCATTCTGCACGGCCGAGGCAGATGCCAGCTTTGCGATTGTTTGGCGCATGGTGGGAGAAGGTTGTCCCTGTTGTCCCTGTGCCGGATGGACGAGACACTGTTTATGCAGCAACTTCTTGTTGAGCAATAATTAAAACGATGGTGGGCGACATAAAATGCTTCAGTACGCCAGAAAACTTGACAAGATTTTAAGCAAGCAGCATATAATAGCCTCGGCAACTGTTCCTAGGCAGGGAAATAAGAGTCGTTATACCGTCATGCTGGTTACCACCGAGACATGATTGCATCTATGAAGTCGCCTGTGGCCAATGATTTCTAAGGCTAATGGAATTGGATCCGCAGCGCCGAACCAGTTTTTTTTCTCTTTCGCAGACACAGCTAAGAAGCTCAAATCAGTAGCCCCACCAAACAACACTCGCTGAATCTTTTGAAATATTTCCTACTACTACTTCTAATATTTCACCATTCTTTTTTCCTCCCTCATTGCGTGACAGCCACATTTCCTTCTAGTTTCATAATTCTCAAAAAGCTTTTAAAACTGTTGTTTGATTTATTCAAAACAAGGCATATATACATCCACACGCCCACCAGTCACAATGTCATTCTCATTTGGCTTTTCCGGAGACGATATAGACAATGATAATATCACCGAGTCTCAGACATCAGCCCCTCCCGCAGCTCAGCCCCCATCCTCAACCTCTTACAGCGCTTTCCCCGTCCCAGGCAAACCACAGCTGCCCGCAACCCTCCACAGCCTCTCGGACTTCCTCTCCCAGCTGCCCTCCAAAATTGCCTATGATCTCCTCCCCATTGAGGCCACCGATGCCGGTGCCAGCGAGACGCAACTGCGGCTGCCCCGTCGCGAGCTGTGGGACGTGCGAGTGCAGCTCATGGCCGAGGATGACGAGATGGCCAATGGAGAGGACCGCGTCGACGATGGCGGGCTCGGCAAACACGACGTCAAGACGGGCATTTACGAGGGCGGCTTCAAGAGCTGGGAGAGCAGCATCGATCTAGTCAAAGTGCTTGCCGCCCAGGATGAATTGACTACTGCTCAAGAAGCCTCATCGCTTCGTGTAATTGAGGTAAGCAGACGTGAAAAGAGGGGAAAAAAGATAGAGTGAGATATGGCTTCATGTCAAATCATCTGATTCACTCACCCTTGCTTGTTTCACTTATAACAATCAACTAACTCATGTACGCTTTGACAGCTCGGCTGTGGAACTGCCCTCCCTTCTCTAGCAATGTTTACCTGGGTCATGAGAAGAATCTCACGCAACCAATGGCATCAAAAGCCCCTCTCCTTCACATTAGCCGACTACAACCCATCCGTTCTCCGCCTCGTCACGCTGCCCAACCTCCTCCTCGCCTGGGCCCTTGAAAACACCCACAGCCCATTACTTCAGCACGCATTTAGCATCGAGGGCGAGCTTGAGCTATCGCCCGAAATCATCCAAGCGTTTGAGAAGTTCCTGTCTTCCAGCGGCATTCACTTTTCATTCATTTCTGGAGCGTGGTCACCCGAGTTCATTCGTTGTTTATACGATTTACCGGCGTTCTCATCAAATCTCCCGGTGCCAACCACGCTCATGGTAGGGGCAGAGACAATCTACTCCCCATTCGCACTGCAGGCATTCACACAGCTCGTCTTTTCCATCTTGGAACGCGAAAAGGCGTCTAATGCTCGAGCGGCTGCATATGTAGCTGCAAAAAAGCTATATTTCGGAGTCGGCGGCTCACTGGACGACTTTGTCGAGGCGGCCCGATTAAAGGGCGCTGTGGTTACAGAGTTGAGAGAGGAGAGTGAGGGAGTACGACGTGGTGTAGTTCACTGTATCCTGCAGGAACAAGGCCATCAGTAAAGCATGACTGCATCTATCCCAACATTATGTCAATGCTAGAGGCAAATCAACTATAGTGGAAACTCTTGAGTCGGAATTCGCTGGCTATACTAATCGAAATCAAGGCAATATTTCAGCCACAGATTATTGATTACATTTTTGATGTTCAAATATTTACACAACATCATTCCTTTCTACTTCCCCTTGCGCAGCTTCTCGGTACACTCGGGACAATACCAAGTGCCATTAGGTTCGCTCTTGAGTCCAACACAAGACCAGTGAAACCACTCATATGGACAATTGTCGTTGTCGCAAGCCACCATATCTCCATAGCTCACGTTATAACACAGGCAATACTGTTTGTCATCGCCGCCATCCTCATCGTCATCGGCATCTCCTGGCGCCTCATTGCCATTTTTTCCATCCCTAGCCAAGGTGGTCCTCGGTCTTGGCTCGATGCTGTCATCCTCTTCACCACTGCCACTTCCAGCGTCTGACAAGTCACTATCAGCCGTTGAGGCTGGTGAATTTCTGTTCGACGCCTTCTTCACCCGTGACAGCGATGACCTATTGGGTGGCTTCTTACGCCCGCTCATTGTCGGGGTTCCTCTGCGGCCAGCCATTCCAACTACCGCTTTAACTGATCCTGCTCTCGGCCCAGCACTACCTGCTCGAACAGCGCCACCAGCTCCCAAGTTTGTCCCAGCTCCATTCTTTGGCGTTCCAGGCCCCAAGGATGAATGCCTCGCCAAACCACTTGATGTTGTGGGCATATTTCCAGGCCCCGTGATAGACCGTGGCCCTCTCTTCGTCGCTGGACCAGCTGAGCTCTCTCGCTGCCTGTTCAGTATTATGCTTGCGGCAGGCGTGGCCGGTGCGGAGGACGCGTGCTGCTGGTACTGTGCAACGTGCTGCTGGGCCTGGGGATGCCTTATCTGGGGTTGGTTGGGTAGTCGAACCATGGCCGGGTTGGCAGGGCCCGCAGCAGGATTGCGCGGTGAAGCCAGAGGACCGGGTGAGTTGATATTATTGGATAGGTTCAGTGTCCGAGCGGAAGGGGCGCTGTGATTAGTGGCACTGGGGCGAAGAAGCGAAGGAACTTCATCAGGGTCTGTGAAGCCAGGTTCGGCACGATCATAAAGCAGCTTGATCTGAATATCCAAACTACGCAGGTGCTTGTCCATGACGAGCTGCAGCCTTTGCATAAGATTGATCTTGTCTTGTGCAAACTGGTCTGCCCGATTGTAGTTCTCGCGGATCTGGGCTCGCAGCATATCTTCTTTGGGGTTAGGCTCATGACTCCCATTCGTCTTTATCCACTTTTGGATCTTGCCATCGCGGTCTTCGATCATGCGGATGCAATCATTGTATTGACGGTCCTTGTCTGATATTTCTTCTTGAATGAAACGAATCTCTTCGGGGAGGTTCTGGACCCGGTTGATCCAGTCATCGAGGATCAAGCCGGGGTCGAGAGGCTCGGCTTGCGGCATCCTCTTGACAAAATCGATGGACAAATCGTCTCTAGGCATGATGGTTAATGACTTGGCAACGCCGAGCCCATGGAATTTTGATGATAAACAGGTGAAGGATAGACGGCAGCCGCCAGAGATGAGATGGCCGGGCTGGCAAACGAGCTGAGGCTGATGCAATTTGATGAAATGAAAAGCTCTTGAATGAGACAGTGTAACGCTGTGGCAGAGGAGACGGGACGGGCACCGGCACAGCCGTAAAGAAGCAGTAGAAGATGAGACTTGAAAAATACAGGCTGATACTAATACTAGGCCATGTGCTTCAACGGTGCGGTGATTGCGCTTTCGTCTATTCCGTATTCACCATATAAAACGATGGTTCAAAGAAAAAGAGAATAGAGGAAGCGAAGAGGCATAGCCCATCTACTGATAGTAGGGGACACGAAGTGGACACAGCAGATAGATGTACGGAGAATCAGGCGTGCATGGCAGACAATAGCTCTGCGGCCGGGAAAAAAAAACTGTCACCAGCTAATAGCCACCTCCCCCCGCAAGGAGACGCCTCTAACGAATGACAAACGAGTGAAGGGACTCCTCCAACGATGTGGATGGACCCTCTCCAAGAGCAGAGAGTGGTTGTCAAGAGCAACGCAAGGCAAGGCAAGGCAAACGCAAACACGGGCGCAGAGCGACTCGATCAATGCTCACCTCGATGCCGCTTCACACTGCGGCGCCTGTCTTGCTTTGGGTCGGCTGAGGGAAGATGGACAAGTTGAGCCGGACGCGGCGAGTTGCGCGGGCAGCGATTAAGTTGGTCTGGTTGGGCTGCCAATTCGGAGGAGATGCAGAATTAGTGATGGGGCAAGCTTGGAGGTTTATGCAGGCTAGGAGATGCAAGTACGTCAAAATCGGGTGGTGGTTGCAGGGGGCTTCCAGCATGTTCCGAGGCTTAGCCACCCGGAAATGTTCCGCAAAGCTTGTTCTGAATTTCGCAGTTAGTGCTTTCAGCTCTAGCTGCTCGTCATTGCTAAAAGCCATGGAAACTATTGAAGAGTAAAAAGAGATTCATGAAGATTTTTACAGAAAAGAGAAGAAGACAACAACTACTTCCAGGCTACAGATACCTAGATACATATTTGTATAACAGCTTTCCTCGTGCTCTACCTCATCTTTGTCCTTGCAAGAGCTTCAGAGCAAGCGCATCTCTCACGTGACACTGCTGGATGAAACCAAGTCGCTCTTTCAATCTGGAACAGACTTTAGCGTAGCCAATCCCAGTCCACTTTACAGCTACAGTAATAACTTCATCTACCGTCTACATTACTCATCATGTTATGAGAGTCTATCCCTATTCTTCTCCTCGCTTCGCTTCGCTTCGCTTCGCTTTCGAATAGCTTTAAAACCATTCAGCATAATACCTGTTCACGTTTCAATTCACAGCTGGAGGAAAAGGCCACGCTTCTCACTTGCACGCTCATTCAGGTCTTCAGGTTTACGCACCCTGCCCATCGTTACGGTCTCTTCCCCCGAGGAGGTGAGCGTCACGACGCTGCACCGACAAGTGAATTTCTTGAATAATCAATCACCTGTTGCCATTTAAACTCGCCATCTCTCTCATTTGCAGCGCACTCGGCACCGTCACCCGTCATGGACGCCTACAGATTCCGTGTTCCTAAGCCAAACTACCTCCCTCATAAACTGGACATTGACCCCGATCACGACATAGTTCAGGAATACGTCCAGCCTCTTGGCTTAGCCGGTGAAGCGGAAAATGCAAAATACTATCAACAGTGCAAACGCATGGCCGAAGAATCGGGCATCACGCGCCCCAAAGGCCACAATGTCTCCTTTCATTGCAACCCGGATATGGAGCAGCACCACTTTGGCATGACACATCCGATGAAGCCCTGGCGTCTGACACTCTCCAAGAGTCTTATCTATTCATACGGCATGTCATTTGCAATGGACAACTTCGTAACCCGGGCTGCTACCTATGAGGAGCTGGCTTCGTTCCACTCTACCGACTATCTCGATTTCCTGGGCACCGTCCTCCCCGAGCCGGTTCCACGGGATCTTGAGAGCCAGAATCCAGATCTGAAGTTTAATTTGGGCGGCTCAGACTGTCCATTGTTTGATGGCCTCTATGATTACTGCTCCATGTCTGCCGGTAGCGCGCTTGATGCTGCAAGGAAAATCTGCTCCAAGCAGTCCGACATTGCTATTGCGTGGGGAGGGGGCCTACACCACGCGAAGAAGGCCGAGGCCTCAGGGTTCTGCTACATCAATGATATTGTCATTGCCATCCTGGAGTTGCTACGGTTCTATCCACGCGTTTTATACATTGATATTGACGTGCATCACGGCGATGGCGTCGAAGAGGCGTTCTTTTCAACAGACAGGGTCATGACTTGCTCATTCCATAAATATGATCCCAACAACTTCTTTCCCGGTACTGGTGCATTAGATGATAATGGCCCTAAGAGCGAGCATAATCCTGGAGCACACCACGCCGTCAATGTTCCGCTCAACGATGGTATTACGGACGAGCAATATGACATGCTTTTCAACAACATCATCGGCAGGATAGTTGAGAAATTTCGCCCTGGTGCCATCGCCCTTCAGTGTGGTGCCGACTCTTTAGCAGGAGATCGTCTGGGCCGGTTCAATCTGCAAGTTCAGGGGCATGGAGCGTGTGTTGCATTTTGCAAAAGGATGAACATCCCCATGATTCTCTTTGGCGGAGGCGGCTACACTCCACGGAATGTAGCCCGGGCGTGGACATACGAGACCAGCATAGCCATCGATTGTCAAGATAAAATCAACCCTATTTTGCCAGAGCATACTCCATGGAGAGATCACTTTCGCCAAGATACCCTCTTCCCCACTCTGGAACAAATCTTGGGCGAGCCGCGACAGAATCGCAATCCCCAGAAACGTTTACAGGACATCGTTCAGCATGTTACAGAGCAGCTACGCTTTGTACAGGGAGCGCCAAGCGTTCAGATGCAGGTCATCCCACCCAACTTGGGCGGCTTTAGAGACGACGTGGAGGCCAGGTTGAAAGAGGAACAGGACGAGAGGAACGATCAGCTACGAAAGGAAAGGGAGTCTGGAGCGGGAACCGCCATGGAATTTTAATTTATCAACGACTCATTATATCTTCACCCCAGGACCAACTGCTGCGTGAGCAGATTCTTTATAATTGGAAACAATAAACCCGTAGACAGCAAAGAGACAAGAAAAAAAAAAGCAACATTAAATGAGATCCAAGTGCTGTGTACCGCCAAAGAAGGCGTATGTCTATATATCACACGCGGCATCATGGCGGGCAAGCAGCCAGGGACAGCAGAAGAGAGGCGCAAGTGCACTAGTGGAAGGCCGAATGATCCTTTCAATGGCCCTCCTGGTATCGCGAGTACGTCCCCCTTTCATCCATACAGGCTTCGAACCAGGTTTTCCGTCACACGACAAAGACGGCCCAGATTACCTCCCACCACGTGCTCCGCACAAGTAATATGCACACGAATATCTAAATATAAGTACTGGGGAAATTTTCAACAGTTCAACCCGGAGCCGTCGCCTTAAAAGTATCGAACGACAGCGTTACCGCCCTTAGGCATGGAGGTCTATCAAATTCATGTTAGTTTTCTCCTTGTCTTTCCCTTATATTTGGGAGTGCTTACCGTGCAACCATTGCTACCGCCGGTCCACACGCCGTTGACGTATGAGCACTTGCTGCTGACATCACCGGTAATCTCAATGTTGAAGTCGAGCAGGGCAGTGCTGGTGGGCAGGTTCTGGAAGATGGAAAGCCAAGTGGTGCCATCGGAAGTCTGGCCAACACCGAGGTTGACAGGAGCCCAGTTACCAGCACCCAGCTTATCGAGAGGGCTGGTCCAGACGCAAGAGTCGGCGACTGAGTAACCCTTCTTGTTGATGTAGTACTGGGCAGAAGTCTGCTTGTTGTCCCAGACATAGTAGTCGGACTCAATGGGGTTGGTGATGGGAATGGATTCACCGGCGGTGGCACATGCGGGAATGACCATGCTCTCGATACCAGGGTAGTCGGTACGGCAAGTGCAAACAGAGTCATCGAGATCGTTCTTGACGGTCACGCCACCAGCGCCCTTCTGGCAAAGCGTGGGGTGCGAGGTGCGCGTAAGCTCGAGCATTCCATCCGCATTGCAGTAGAGGCCACCAATGGACTCCAAGGTAGAGCCCTGAGCGGCGGGCCATTGAGTCTTCTGATAACCAGGAGGGCAAGCATAAGAGCACATAGCATTCGGCTTGCAGCCCTGGCCAGAAACAGCAGTGATAATCGTGTTGATGACTTCGGAAGCCAGAGTATAATCAGGCACATACTGGATACCAGACCAGCCTCCCGTGCCCAGGTACTCCAGGGCCACCGCGCCGTAGTCGGATGGGAACTGAGAGCAAGGAATTTTTCCGCTGGGAAAGTTGGCGGTCAATCCGGTACCACCAGAGGGCTGCTGGGCAGGGGCCGAGGACTTGGGAGGAGCCGCCTTGCTGGTCGTGGGCTGGGCCGTGGTCGTGGGCGGTGGCGGGGGAGCAGAGGTCGAAGTCGACGCGGGAGCTGACGAGGAAACGGCCTCTTCAATGAACTGGGCCTTCATGTCGCCAGCGGTGCTTGAGGGCGCAGGAGGAGGAGGAGGAGGAGGCGGCGGGGGGACGTAAGTTGGCTGGGTCTCTCCGACGACAACGTATTCGCCCTTGGCCAGACCGTCCTTGGCTGCGGCAGCGTCAACGAGCTTGCCATCGAGCACGTACTGAGTGGCGGTTGGGCCGACGACGACGGTGGTGACAACGCTCGCGTCTCGCTTCTCGACCTTGGCAGCAGCCGCCTTCTTCGCGTGGTGGTGGTGGTGATGGTGGTGAGAAGGGCTGGCGAAAGCGCTAGCAGCCAAAGAGGCAGCCAGAATCGAGTACTTCATCTTTGCGGTTTGATCTCTAATTCGTACTGCTCACGGATCGCAACTGATTAGACCAACTATTCTGACCGATGTCGATATACCTCTGTGCTATACGAACACAGCCGCTGAAGCCAGGCGAGGGGAGGGGGGATGGACAGCAACCGCGATTCTTGGACGCTTCGAATGTACTTACCTGACGAAAGTAAAACAAGAAGCGATATATATCAAAAAACGAGAGTAATTGGCGTGATGAACCTGACTTTAAAAGAGTGTGATAGAGAGCAGACAAAAACTCTCTGTTGGAGGAATAGAAAAAGGGCACGACGCGAATGAGGATGATGAACAAGAACGAAGCATCAAAAGGGAGGGCAGGACAGGTAGAAAAACGGAGCTGGATGCATGGGGGAGGGGGGACCTGGTCAGTCTCCATGGCATTGACCCACGAAGATCAATAACCCAAGGAGGGGGATGCCAGGGATGTGCGCAAAGCGAGACAAGGGGGTGCCACTCCTGAGAAGGGGGTGGCCTCTGGGAAATTGCTTTTTCAGCGCCGGTCTGGCGCCAAAGCGAATCACTCGTCGCTCGCAATATGCAAGGCACACAAAGTGCTGCTACGAGTCTACGACTACGGCCGTGTTTATGATTTGAGCGACAATGCAATTTGCAGAGCGGGGAGAGAGGAGAGCGAGGAGAGAGCGCGCAAGAGGATGAAGAGCTGCTGCTCACCGCATCCCGCATTGCCTGATGCCGGGACGGAGCTTGTTGCCGGCTCTTCGCATCGGACGTGGTCCGCGACTCTGCCAGATCCAGGGGCGCCTAACCCGTCTCTCCTCACACATGCTTGTGCGTATACCTATTATTAGTACACACAGCAATTAGTACTGCATACAAGTATGTACCTACGCATTGTCTACTCCATACCGACTTTGGAAGCAGGGTTCATAGCTGTATGCTATGGAGCATTTCGCTGCGTTGCAGATAGAATGACGAGAATCAAAAACAAAAGAGGCCATCGCCAGCAACGCTGAAACGGCCGGGCCTGCAAGAGGCCGCTAGCCCAGCCGCCGACCTGCAGAGCTAACCAGCGCTGCTAGTCAACGATCGCCGCCGCAGGCCAGGAAATGAGCCAGGATGTTCCAGGTCTTCCAATAGAAGGCACCAGCGGCTGGGTAAAACAATAAAATGACGCCGGTACGAAGCTTTCTGGACGCCAGATTCGGCAACTTGTCCCTGTGCCCCGTAGCTCAGGTAGGACAGTGGTACTACAGGACCTGTTCTGTGCTGCTAGCACTACAGCAATGTACAAGTACTGGGTGCTTTGACAGTAGAGAGGCGCCTTGATGGTGGCACGAGAACAGGCACAGAGGCGTCGGACAACATTTCGCTTGTGCCAATTAATTACTAAATCACACAAGGTTCGGCGCAGGAAAAATTGGGTATAGCACGCAGCCCCTTCTGGAAGCGCCGCCAGCGAGTCCCATGCTGAGGCCCATGCGGTGGCTGTTGTTGGTACCTGAGCATGTACCGGCGGAGCGAGCGACGTGCTCTTCTCTGCTGGAATACAAGTATACTGAGTTATATGTGCAGATGATATTTAATTGAAGATTTAAGAGAAAGACGCAGTGTATAGAGACCGGGAGCAGAAGGCATACAGAAACAGCTTGGATAGAGTAAACCAGAACTTTGACTTTGACTTTGCTGCCAGAGTGACAGATACGCGTGTTTTTGCGCAGCTCGTGCCTTGCGTTAGCGGCGCAAGGTGCCTGGGCTAGGCTGGTTTGAGGCACTTTTTCCCCTGAGCTGGGCTCGCTAAAGCACTTGTGGCTACGGAGGACGCCGGCTCCTTATTGCTCCCTCCCTAGGCTCTTTTGAGATTCCAGAAAAAATGAGGGGTTCGATGCGTGAATGCGGAATGAAGTTGCGTCAACACGAGCAAAAGTGCAGAGGAGCGCCAAGACAATGCAGCAAACAATATCTGCAATTTGGCGTTAGTACTCCATTTTGCTTCTACTAATTATTCCACTGTCGACTTACTCTGCTAGGGTCCTATGACATCAAGTAGCAGCACGGGTAGCCCCGTCGGCATCGACATGAGCGGAAATCTTTAGTGCCATGCGTGTCAGATATATCCCCTTTTTTCCGATGGTAAGAAAGAAGAAAAAAACACCAAGCTTTGTTTGAGCGGGTTTCTGCTACAGAAATGCATCTTTTTGGCAGCTGTCAGACCAGGTCGATGGGTACCTAATTATGTAATTGCGCGGGAGAGCAAAGAAGGAATGGAAAGCACCGACCACGCCTTATTTCGCCTTTGTCTGTAGTACAGAGTTGTGGCTAGCATGTTGTAGTATAGTGTTATTTAACATGCCGCCAAGGAAGCCGCAGCATGTTCTGGACCCGACAACTCGCATGTGCCAAGTGAGCATATTTGAGTGTGCCTTGGCTTTAATTCTTGGAAGCGGGGGGGCTGTTTGTCTATCTGAGGGCTGAAGGTGGCTTTTCTTTTCCATTGAGTTTGACGTGAAGCGATTGAGGCAAAGGATGAAACAGCACATGCTAGGATTGTTAATGAAAACATGTTGAGAGACGAGATAGTAATTACAATGGAAGCGTGGGTGTATGACACAGATAGATTATGTGCGCAACAACTGTGCCTATATTGAATGCAATGTGTAAATTAATACGGTGCACTACAGCAGAACTCTTCGTCACATTATAGGCTAATCAGTTCGACATCTGACATGTTCAGCACAGATCTCTCGATGCATCTCTTTGGGCAGCGATTCACCCTCGTCCATGGAGCAGAGGCTACCGAAGAGTATGGATCGACCGAAGAGTATGGGTCGGAGAGAAAAAAAAGGAATTCGCCTGAACGCTTCTTCTACGGACTTTGCTGGATGCTTGGAATGCAACGAGAGCTCCAGAGCTTGAAGAAAGATAGAGCCTCATTGGGGATGTCCGCAGAGACGAATAGCAGAGGAGACGAGAAATCAGGGGATCTCTCCACCAGCGACGCAGGGTAGGGATGAATGCCGCATGGCCGTGGAGCATGGCACGACATGGCAGCAACGTTCTGTTTTGTACGGGCATTCCGATTGCGCAGGTTACGAGATGGTGCAAAGAGATGGACAGGATTTCCTAAGCCTACTTTTTCATGGATGCAATATCAAGCCCATGATACTAGGTATTCTACCAGTATTATACCCCGTATTGATCTATCACAGAAAATGACAGGCCGGGCACATGTAGTATTGATGCCACTTGCAGCAGTATTTTGGCACTTGTCGGTAAGATGACGTCGCCCTGGAGTGGCTGAGCCGAGATTCAGCTGGCAACTTTTGATTGCTCGTGTTGTTGTTATGCGCCTTCTATCCTACATTGGTATAGCCGATGGGAGTCATCAACAGGGAAAGCTAGGGCGGGTTTTGGGGTAATCACTGGAGAGAGAAGAAAAAATACAAGCAAGAATAACAAGACGAGGCAGAGACAGTTGGTATGTGAAAATGAAAGTAACTGCCCTAAAATTATTGCTGGGTTAGCCTTTCACACGAGTGCCCCTATGTGCAGTTGTAAGTGTAGAGCTCTACGTAAAAGGTCGGTCACTACTGGTAGTCTCTCCATGGAGAGGAATAGGTTAACTATTCCATATCTATTTCTTCGCGTGTTTCGTGTTCACTCTCTACAACAGCCAATCATGCTAGTGAGTGACAGGTGTCATAGAGTATCGTATATGGAACAACCCGTATTCTGCCCTTGCTGGTTTTACAAAGGTGGAGAGCTCTAAAGCCATGACAGTGGCTGATGCCGGGTTAGTGTGCGGTAGCACGTCGTTTGGCACCGCCACGCCCTCAACATGAACTCAGCCGTTGACCGTACCGTACAGTAGGCAGGCAGTGCTGGCAGCGCATCTGCAGAGAGCACGGCGAAGAGATGCACTGCGTATTGCGGTTCGCGTATGCTTCGTAACTACCTACGCTGTATCTGTGTGATAGCTAGACGAGTGATGGACTCTTGTGTGAACTGCCCGTTGTGCATCTATATCCCGAGTCAAGCTCATGGCAGGCTTCTCCTCATGACAACTTCATGAGGTGAGATGAGAGTCTTGACAGCTCATACTGTCTTGTATTGACACTGCAGGTACAAAAGAGCAACCTCGTATCCTCCAACCATAGAGGAATCGAATCTTTTGCTGCTTCATCGGGATCCTTCCAGCCTCACCAACAGGGGGGGGGGGACCGTCCTGCTCCAGCCACTGACATACAGCATCAAGGGAGAAAGAAGCCTCCTCTCTTCACTCTCTAGTCCTCTCTCACTCTTCTCACCTGAACTAACGGGCGCTGGCGTGGGCACTGCCGCCAACGCCGTGCATGCAGATGCTGCGGCAAGACGACAGACGCACCAGTCATGCCCTGCTCTTTCATTCTTCAGCAGAGATATGACCTGTGGCGGGCATGCAGGCTAGACTCGGCCAAAGCCCATGGCTGACAAAAATCAGCTTGCAACGCTGCCGGGCTTACCAGCCACTTGCTCCATCTGCCTGTCAGCATGTCGCCACCCAATGAGCTAAGACTTTATTCATCGAGGTGGAACTGGCGTCTTCTCTCTGTTTTCTCATCCTTAAAAGAGGCGCAGTTGTCTTGTGGCAGTTGTGGCAGTTTGTTGTGATAGAGCTGAAACCTTCAATTCTATGGGAGTGACAAGAATGAGTATCTTTCGATATATGGTCCCACGAGTGATTGCAGTAAGTAGCTACAGTTATCTTGAATTTTGATAACCTAGGCTTACTGACTGTTCCGATTGGAAGCTCGGAGAAGTACAGCGCATCAGAGGAGACAGCAGAGATATCCTGGTCCACGGAGCAGGCTGCTACAGTAGTTGTAGATACAAACCTGGCCGTTAATAGCCTACCTCCCCCCGTATCAAGCCCCCCCGATACCCTTTGCAGAACGGAACTCACTCCGCGAAGGAATAGAATACGCAGTACAAGTCAGGTAGGTAGGTAGGTAATGACAACATCATCAACATGTAACCGCCTCGCGATACCCAGGAGGTGGCGCCCGTCTTAGCAGCAGCACCATTAACGGTGAGTGATAAGCCCAGTCAAGACAAGATCGTCTCCAGTACCCAAGGCTCTGGGCCAGCAGCGCGCAAGGCCGAGGTATCCAGGACTCGCGTGGTCACGGCACCTGCGGATCAAGGTGCGCGCTAAGCTTGCCGTGATTATTTCCTGGTCGGCAGCCCAGTTGGAGATATCCGGCGTGGGAGTGGCTTGGTCGTTTGGCTTGGTCTCCGTAGAAGACATGGGAGCGCACTAGGCTTGGCATTACTACTGCTCCACTCTGTCAACAACGCTATGATGCTATGATATGTACCTACCTATGCGATCCTCAGAAGGAGAGAAGAAGAAAAAAAAAAGAAAAAAAAAAAAAACGGCACAACACAAGTGTAAGTAAAAAGCCAGCATGCCATGTGCAAAGCTACCCAGGTAGCCAGCCACCTTATTTTGGCTTGCTGGAACCGAAACAGTATCTAACCCACGTCATTCTACTCAAAATCTTCTAAATTGGTAGCAATTGTTAGGCACTTGAAAATGGATGGAAGAGAAAAGAAGACGACGTGACTTTATAATAGCGCCAGATCCTCCCATGATTCAAGTTTCGAGGCATGTCATCCCCCGGCTGGTGCTGCGCTGCCGCAGAAAGACGCGGCGTCCAATAGCAGCTGTGTGGCGCAGGCAGCCCACTGTCCGCCTTTTATTGTCCACCGTCCTGCCTCCCTGGCCCGGCTCCAGCACCGCGTACTGCGCTAAAGCTGGGCTCGGCCGCACTTCGACTTTCTCCCATCCCCAGCCTGTTTTCCAGCCCCAATACATCACCATCCATCTCCATCACCTTCATCATCAACCACCACCGCTTCCCATCGCCAACGCCTGCCAATCCCGGGACCTCGCAGAGCACCCGCTTGCCCCATGCAATTCACCCGCGTAGCCTCGGAATAGTCAGCGTCACCGCGCGGCAAGGCTGCCGAACCAACGATCCAGAGGAGCAGAAAATTACCCTACTCTAGCTCTCGCCACAATAATTCAGCCACACCTCGAGCAGCCTCGAAATGGTGTCGCTGGTTTAGCCTGCCTCGACCTTTTGCGACTGCATGCCAACCGTCTCCCAGGACTCGCCGTCGCCTTCATCGCCTTCCCCATTGCATCTTCTTATGGCCTCTCACGCTGCTGCCATCGCAACCGGAACCCCACTCCCGTCTGGCCTGACTCCAACCCCTCCCCCAGCTCTCCCTTTGGACGACGTCGCGAGACAGCCCAAGAGGCGGCGCGAATCTGATTCCTCATCGTCGCGAGCCTTTGCTTCCACCCAGCTCGATCCTCAATCGCCTCCATCGAAGTCGGCCAAGCTGCTGCTGGCAACTGGCCAAGCCCCGCCTTTGGAAGACGAGCGACGGCCCAGAGAAGAAGAAACAGGCGGAGAGGTTGAACAAGAGCATCTACACGCGACCGACGAGAGTCCCAGTCAGCGTGATCTAGCTGCTCTCATGTCTGCGGGGACCCAAGCCATGAGCCGTCCGGCAGACGCGCCGCAGCTGGCTCCCACGGCCGCCATGGAGCCATCCTCCAAGGTCGCTACGGCTGCCTTGTCCATATCACAAAACGGCGGCGGCGATCGTATCGAAGAACGAAGCGAGATGACTCCCCAGAGCCCATCAAGCATCGCCGGCGCGCAGGTAACCGAAAGCCCAACAGCGATGGATGTCGATGCGAAAGGCGAATCCCTCGTCTCTCAACAGGTTGCCGTACAAGACGAACGACCACAGCCTGGATCATTGTCCTATCCCGGTTCCCTACAAACAAGCGGCAGCATTCCGGATTCGCCAATCCGGGGCATGAGCTTTCCAATGCCTGCCCCAAGCCAGGGCTCTCCTCCATCCTCAGCGAGCAAGAAGCACAAGTGCCCATACTGCAACACCGAGTTTACTCGGCACCACAACCTCAAGAGCCATCTCCTGACGCACAGCCAGGAAAAGCCCTATGTGTGTACAGACTGCCAGATGCGCTTCCGCCGTCTTCACGATCTAAAACGCCATGGCAAGCTTCACACGGGTGAAAAGCCCCACGTGTGCCCCAAGTGCGATCGCAAATTTGCTCGAGGTGATGCCTTGGCTCGACACAGCAAAGGATTGGGCGGGTGCGCCGGCAGGCGGTCCAGCATGGGTAGCTTCGCCGATGGAGATGAGCTGGACGGCGCCATGGAAGGAGACGAGGCTGCCGTCATGACGGGCATTGCCTACGATAATCCCGACGAAGAGGAATTGAGGCGACAAAGCTTGCCCAGCCTCAGTGCGCAACATATCCCAGGACCAGCAGAACAATATGGAAGTCACTCCCGGACGTACCCCCCCGCCGGAGCGAGGTCTGCGACAGCTGCTGCCGGCTTATATCCCCCTGGTGTCGGCCAGAACCCAGCTGCGGGGACTAGCAGTACAAGTGTCTCTAATAGTATTGGAGGCAGTCACACGCCAAATACTAGCATTTCTTCGTCCGTTGCGGTCAGCGCTGCAAATGCAGGTCTTTATCCACAGGCTATTGTGCCGGACGGTGGAAAGCCGTTGAATTCCGATGGAGGGCCATCTCACGATGCTTCCGGTATCGCGAGACAGCGATCGCCCAGTCTATCCCATCAATTACAGCAGCAACAGCAGATGGGGAGACGACAGTCAGAAATGCAGTCTCCTCACAGCGGACAGAATAGACCAAAGCTTCCTGGATTGACACATCCAGGATATGCCACGGCAAGTTCCCCGGGCTTCTCTCACGGCGGCCGTCCGCCAACCGCGACGGCGTCGACCGGCGACAGTGGCAACATGTTTGCGCAGAGCGACCCGAGCGTGTGGGCCTACATCCAGACTTTGGAGGAAAAAGTCAAATCACTGTCGGACAAGGTATTATCGCTCGATCACGAGATGACTACGCTGAAAAGCAAGCTTGAAAATCGTGAAGGAGTTCCCGCTGGCTGAGAAAAAGCCAGCATGATGTGATACGACCCGCCTCATCATACAGCGCCACGGTGTTCTAAGAGGGTGGGGAGCAGGGCTAAACAATCTACATTTAGAATGCATTCGCCTTTTGGGGTTCAATTTCTCTATCTATTTCATACTGTTGGCAACTCATGTTGGTCTCCCGGACTGGCACAGAATCCTACAAGGGGGTGGGAAATGGCGTTCAGGTTTTTGGGAATCTGGGTGGATGGTGGAAACCTCCATGCAAAAAAGATGGCGACCGGTTATTTACGATTTGGTTTATGTTTTCCCTCTCTCTATTGTCCCCATGTTGTAGTAGTATACAGAATTTGTGTGATTATCAGACGTGCGATCCTGCTGTGCGGCATTCGGAAAGGCTTTCTCTCGTTTTTTTTTTCTTCCCCTCTATTTTAGAGTATGGTAGGAATGGACTGATGATTTACTCTTATGAATTCTTGAGTTCTGGATCTGTCAGAGTTAAGCAGGAAGAGTCCCCTGTCTGTAGGCTTCGAGATGTCAAATCTAACGCAGTACCTAATGCAGGACCTCTGTACAGCAGCTGTTCACGAGCAGACGGGACAATGGGCTCCAATAAGACAGCCGAACTGAACCGAGGCTGATGCCGACTTTCTCAGCTCCGTGTGAGGCGCAGGCGTGCTGGTCGGTACGTTCCGCGCTCCATTCGTACCTTTTGCTCCTACCTACGCGCCCCAGGGGTGTTTCTGGACAGAGGTCTGTAAGGGATTACTCCTCTAGTAAGTGCCCTAGAAGCCTTTTAAAGGCACTAAAAGACTTTGAAGCCTTATAAAGGCCCTGAAAGATTTCCTAAGCCCTTTCAGAGGAGTTACCTCTTGCAGAAGCTCTGTCCAGAAACACCTCTGGGGCGCGTAGGTACTAGGCAAGCTGCGGGGCTATGCATATATCGGGGACTCTGACAAGAGTACTCCGTATCATGGCTATTTCTTACACTGTGGTTGTCAGGTTCACTGCTCTGATGGCCGCCATAGGCTCTCCAGCAGGTACCTCCCGGGCCTCTCTAGCGCGGAGTGTCACGTCACTGTCCAGGGGCAGCAGCGCCTGCAGCTCGGCGCTCCGATGAGGTAATGGACGCAGCTTGGAGAGCCTGTTTCAAGGTGCCTGGAGTGTGGCGCCGCGCCAGACACAGAGAGGCTGCTATCGCAACTTATTCTGGCGGCTGCGCACCTGATATCTGCAATATATGTAGAATCAACCACCACAGTAGACCATATATTCGCGAGTGACTTCGCATTTTCACATCTCTTTCCGGATCACTCAACGCCACTGCGCACCGCTGCTCGAACGCATCAACCGAAAGACGAACCACAAGCACGTGCTACCTACTACCTACGACAAGTATCCCAAGCTCTTTATGGTGGAGGCCTACTAGCGGCATAGTCCACGAGGCCGCTTGACTGCATCTCAACCATGGCTACGGCTGAGAAGGCGATGCGGAATGGCGAGGGCCGTTCGACACACCCCAACGGCGCCGTCACGGTGAACGGAGACCACGGCCACGACGCCGATCGGCCATATCCCGTCTTGCCGGACAATGGACATACCCAAGGCCATGAGTCTGGCGCTTGGAAGGCTGCGGGCATCCGCTTTGCGCCGCTGCGCATGCCCTTCCCTCGCCGTCTGCAGACTGCCGCCGTCTTCTTCCACTGCATGACTCTCGTCACCTTGATCTCGCTGTTCTGGTTCACCTGCGCCAACGTTCTGACGTGGCCCATCTTGGTGCCGTATCTGGTGCATCTGACCATGTCCTCCGCGGCGACCAATGGCAAGCTCAGCTATCGATCCGAATACCTGAGATCTCTGCCCCTCTGGAGATTCTTTGCGGCGTATTTTCCCATGAGGCTACACAAAACGCACGACCTTCCGCCTGATCGGAGGTACATATTTAGCTATCATCCACATGGCATCATCTCCCACGGCGCCTGGACAGCTTTCAGCACAAACGCCCTAGGCTTCTCGGCAAAGTTTCCCGGCATCACAAATACCCTGTTGACGCTCGAGTCAAATTTCCGAATTCCCTTTTACCGCGACTGGATCTTAGCAATGGGCATGGCTTCGGTGTCTAAGGAGTCCATCCGCAATACGCTGACACGAGGCGGGCCCAGAAACGACGGGACAGGCCGTGCCGTCACAATCGTCGTTGGTGGAGCTCGTGAATCCTTGACGGCGCAGCCAGGAACCTTGAGGCTCATCCTAAAGGGCAGAAAGGGCTTCGTGAAGATGGCTCTGCGCACGGGAGCCGACCTGGTTCCCGTCCTTTCCTTTGGCGAAAACGACTTATACGACCAGCTGACCGCGGAAACGCATCCCATGGTCCACAAGTTCCAGATGTTCGTGCTGAAAGTGTTCAAGTTTACGCTCCCGGCAATTCATGGCAGGGGCATTCTCAACTACGACGTCGGCCTCATGCCTTACCGTCGCGAAGTCAACATTGTAGTGGGCAAGCCGATTCGCATCGACTCGCCCCCTTGTGAGCAACCGTCACAAGAGGACGTGGACCGGTACCACGAGCTGTATGTCGAAGAGATTGAGAAGATTTGGGAGACTTACAAGGACCAGTTTGCCAAAGGCCGAACGTCTGAGCTTGTTATTGACGCTTAAAGCTTGACTGGGGTGTTAGAGATGTCCTCGGCTTCTCTCCGTCTTCTCTTTGTTTCTTTTAGCTTTTCTTTCTTCCTTTCTACTCTTGTTTTTTCGTGTATTAATTTTGATATAACATAGGGATATGAGTTATTAAACTCAGGGTAATTCGGAAAGGATGGGCAAAATCATTTCAAGTAGGGTACATAGCCTTAATCGCTGGAGTCGTCGATTACGGATGTCAGAGTAAGAGCGCTGCAAGCAAGCATGTTACGGGTCAATAGATTGTAGAACTGAAGAACTTTTGAATATGACGATTTGGAATTATCGTCGGTTCTGACTCTGGTATTACCAATTTGATTTAATCTCATGCCTTTTAGCAACAGCTCTTATAAGCTTTGGTTGCTCTTTGCCCTCTTCATTTAGCTGTTGCGATTGATGTAGCTTTAAGATTGTCACCTGACCTCGCGTCTAAGTCCTGACGCGGTTGTCCCTTTCGCCACCGTGAAGACGTGCACGGCAGCTCACCTTTACTAGTTTCTTCCAACTCAATTCTAAAAGTCTCCCAATTATTTTTGCTTTTTTTTTTTTTTTTTGCTTCTTCTTGTTCCTCGTGACTTTCCTTTTGTGCATATACTTCCAAATTTCATCTCTCAACAACACAGCACACCGTCCGAATGCCCCGCCCTACCAGAGGTAGCCAAAAGGCTACTATCAAGCGCGAAGAAGACGACATCGACGAAGTGAAAGCTTCCAAGCCAAGAGATTCTGCCGCCGCGACAAAGCGAAAAGCAGCTTCCGAGCCCGATGTCGATGTCGATTCTAAGACTCAAGGTACCAAAGCTGTAAAGAAGCGCAAGGGAAAAGGAAAAGGCGACGAAGAAGCAATGATTTTGGCGGAGAGGACTGCTGTATCGGGTCTGGGCAAGGCCATGTATATTGGCGCTCATGTCAGTGCTGCAGGAGGTATTTCGACGCTTATGAGCTTTCAAAAGCTATAACAGCAATATTGAGTGCTAATGTTGAAATTTGTTTCCAATAGGCGTCCAGAATGCCGTCACAAATGCCGTCCAAATCGGCGCCAACTCCTTCGCCCTGTTCCTTAAATCCCAGCGCAAATGGAGCAACCCTCCCATCACAGCAGAAGCGAAAAATGGCTTCATAAGCCAGTGCAAAGAGCACCACTATCACGCCAATGAACATGCTCTCCCCCACGGCTCATATCTTGTCAATCTCGCGCAGGCGGACGAGGACAAGGCTAAACAGGCATACGACAGCTTTGTCGATGACCTCGACCGATGTGAGCAGCTGGGCATCAAACTCTACAATTTCCATCCCGGATCTACCGGAGGCGATACAAAGGCCGCCGCGATCAAGCGCATAGCGACACAGCTAAACAAGGCTCACAAGGCTACAAAGACCGTCATCACTGTTCTGGAAAACATGGCGGGCAGTGGCAATGTTGTGGGATCAACCTGGGAGGATTTGAGAGACATCATCGCTCTGGTGGAGGACAAGTCTCGCGTGGGAGTGTGCATCGATACCTGCCATGCTTTCGCAGCCGGCTACGATTTGCGGACACCCGAGGCTTTCAAAAAGACTGTCGACTCTTTTAATGAAATTGTGGGCGCAAAGTACTTGAAGGCATTTCACTGTGAGTTGCTGCCTGTTTCCCCTCCCCGTGCGTATTTTCTTGCACAAGTACTAATTACCGAATATCCAGTAAACGACAGCAAAGCACCCTTCAATTCTAACAGAGACCTCCATGCCAATATTGGAACCGGGTTTCTAGGCCTTCGAACCTTCCACAGCCTCATGAACCACGAAGAGTTCCAGGACAAACCCATGGTTTTGGAGACACCCATTGACAAAAAAGGAGCAGATGGCAAATCAGTAGAGGACAAGCAAATCTGGGCCGACGAGATCAAACTTCTAGAGAGTCTCATTGACATGGACCCAGAGACGGAAGATTTTAGAAAACTAGAAAAGGATTTGCAAGCCAAGGGCAGTGACGAGAGGAAGAAGATTCAAGATCAGGTAGATAAGAAGTCCAAGAGTGCCCCGAAAAAGGGCAAGGCTACGCCCAAGAAGAAGAAAGAGGCGACAAGTGACGAGGAGAGCGATTAGGAGAGGTAAATCCAAAAGCTTAATGTTAAGATACCTAGTGTTGACTAAAATACGGCCTTGTTCGATTAGGAGACGGTTGTCATAGATATTTGAAAGCGGCTCTCATATGTATAACATGTCGAAATGATGAAAATAAACTGCAGACGCGTTATACAATCTATAGTTGAAGATTGACTCTATAAACAAAAGCGACGCCCCTACTCTTTCCATCTTCAAGAAATGCTGCAAGTCTTTATACATCTTGGTCCAAATTAACTTGCACTGGTTCAAAGCTGTTACCAATTTAAGTAGCTGTGCACCTGAAAACCCCCGCCATCATCCATGTCTCTTTAGTGCACATGCCTAGGCGCTTTTCAACAACCGCATAACAGCAACATCTACATTTTGAAACGAGCAAAAATGAACATAAAAAATGCAAAAATGAAACATACAACAGCCGGTGTTCGCTGATGGTCACCCACTCAACTACTAATCTGCCGGTTAGTGGCTTATCTATGGGGGAGCAGACGGGACCCCGAGTTCTCCACTACCTATGGTCGTATGTACCGGACCGTTCAACTATTTCCTTTATAACAGTAGAGACGCCAATCAACTTACAGCATTGCTTGACTACAACTTAGTACTCAGTACTAGTAGTTGCTTCACAGAGGTCAAAGATGAGGAGTGCTTAATTTTTCCTTGCGAGCATCTGTCGCTGTAGCTTAGTTGTCCTTTAGGTAAAAGAAGATATTCTATATAAAATGCATTCAACAACAAGACCGCCCAATCTGGCTGTCGCTCTTGCATGGTAGGAATGACCTCAGACTCTGCATAAACAAGCGCGAGATTCATGTTCTCTTTCATGTATGTGCGGTCGTTGAGCAGATTACTTAAAACTGGTCTGCTCAGTGGAATCCGCTTTCATAGACTATGCTTCTCTGAATCGAGTATTTAGCCTTTCTTTTACTTGATATCTTGTCATCGGTCGTATGCATGCTCCGTGATATGGTTGGCATTTTCTTGAGCACCGATTGAATAACGCGAGCGACGGCATCGTTCGAGGCGTTCTTATCGAACGGCGAGCTGGAATTCGTTGTAATGGCGTAGCCCTGTCGTTGCTGACTGATTGACTTCTGCCTGCGAGCTATGGTCGAGTAGCCGCGTACCTGCTGGGCGCTCTGAAGTTTCCAAAACTTGGCTTGCAGCCTATGCAACACGGCCAAGCTGAGAACCAATGTTGGAATTCCCTATTCCAGCATGTCCATGAGAGACAAAGTCCTGAAAGATGGAAACCAGAGCATTCGAGTTGAATTCGCATCCGTAGTAGAAGAAGACGCTACCATTGCTGTTGAAGCTGCCATCAGACTTCTCAAAGAACCAAGTCAGATTCTCATCTGCTTCAGGTACTATCCAATATAGAGAAGGGTGGTCCTTTCTTATAGCCGAAAAGACGTTCTCAACAACATTACTAAGCCATCCGGACTTGGTAATATTAAGGGTAGCTAGTGTAGCTATAGGCCTGTTTGCAGAAGGCGGAAGGACGATTGCAAGACATGACATACCATCGTCATAGTAAGCCGTAAAGGGGTTCTCTGCAAGAAGCTCAATAAAGCGATCAACTGTAGCCTTAGTATTGGGATCTTTATAGTCTCCAAGAAGCGTCTCTTTAATTTTGTCAATATCTTGAAATCCAGCTAGTGAGGATACCTTTTGAATCTTGTCTCCACGACGAATCAAGGTACCAGCCCCAGAGTTAGTAAACAGCTCTTTTAAAAGATCACTAGGGTGAATAATAGTGACACTAGAGCTTTGTGGAAGAGTATCAAGGAGTTCTTTACTCTCCTTAATCTTCAGACGAGTTCCATATCTACACCATGGCTGAGACATAAGATCGTCGTACTCCTCATCAAGGTTAATCTGGGATATTTTGCTGCCATTACCATCAAATAAACCCCCCTTTTCAGACAGGTATACTACCTTGAGGGGTTCAAGGGCGCGAGCGAGTTCAGCAGCAGCAACATCTGCGTTAACGTTTAGAAGTCTCCCATCCTCGGACTCCGCTAAGGATGTCATTATAGGTAAATAGCCGGCTTTAAGGGCATGTGCTGTTGAAATGTTAGTGCATGGTAATAGAGCATATTTGGGTGGGGGGGCTCAACTGATTGGGGCGGAATTGACTTTTGTGATCTTGCCAACATAACCCCATTTCTCCTCATCAAGGTAATCAGCCATAAAGACACCGCTGAGGGACCTAGTGGCAACACCAAGCTGGTCAAGTTTATCTGTAAGCTTGAGGTTCTCCTCAAGAAACAGCTTCCGGGCAACACCAAGGGTCTTGGCGTCGGTGATCCGTATGCCTTCTGAGAATTGGGGCTCGACGCCAGCCTCCTCGAGCAAGCGGTTTAGCTGCGGCCCGGCACCATGTACCAGGACCGGAGTGAGTCCAAGCTCAAGCAGGAATTTTAACGATCGGCAAAGATCTTCAAGATTCTCTTGGATGATAGCACCGCCTACTTTCAGCACACAGAACGTCTGGGCAGAACTGAAAAGCTTGAGCCATTGCTGGGACTCCCTTTTCTGGCAAGTGTTAGTGGTCGATATTATGGCGCGGCCATAGGAATCGGCGGAGCCCATGACTCTTTTCAAGGAGAGAAGCAATTGGAGAGAGAACCTACAGATCCAATAGACCGCAAAGCCTGGCTCACAATTTCCCTAGTGACATTCCCGGAAGAAGACGAGTATCGAATGGTCGTAGTGTTGGACAACTTATTGAGGTTGCGATTGAGGAGGATTTGGGACGTCTTGGGCACGGCACTTGAGACTGGCTTGGCTCGTAGTGCCAGCCTACGCCACGAGGCAGAGAGCATGGTTTGGGGGGCTGCTTGAACCCAATTGACTCGGTGGTGGGCGCAGTGGTCGTCGAGATGGATATTGAAGGATTGAAGAGGCTTATATTTCCGATCGGCGACGGTGATTGCCTTGGTAGATAGCTAGAGTGATTGATACTGGTGATGGTAGTGGTGGGGTTCGTAACGTGTCCCAGCACATGACTGGAGAGAGACTAAGCTGGTGTTGACTCAAATCAATACCTAGCTTAGGTACGGAGTACTACTTGCTGGCAGCACCGATGCCGGAACTCTGGCACCACACAGCGCGTGCACGTTCTATGGGTATGAAAACGGTAGCGCTATCTATGTTTCAACCTTAAGCCTAGGATGAAACGGTTATGACCATTCTAACGCGCGGTTGATTAACTGCCAACAACGGAATCCTCTATCTCCAGCTTTGGAGTCTTGGGATGCAAAAAATGCAAGACATCGCACTCAAGAGAAGTGCTTGACAGGATCTCGAGCTTTCCACTCCCTATGACCAAGTGTGCTAGAGTTCCCGACTAATCTGCTTCTAACAGAGCATACACAAGTCAACTTACAGCATTGATGGCATACATGTTGATATTACTTAGCATAGGTAGTCCTATTGTAACAGAGATTAAGTATAAAGAGTGCTCAACTTTTTCCTGCGAGAATCTGTCGCCATAATTTGGCTGTCCTTTATGCAAAGGAACACGTTCTATATAAAGGAAGACGTTCCATTAATTATACGTATCACACGCTTGCATACATTTTTGCCGGGTATAACATCTATACATAAGTCATAAACAAAAGTTAAAATGAACAGAGAATATGAAAAGAGTCGATGAACCAAGGGGAAAAAAAGCAAAGGTTTCTTTTCACTTGCGACTCTTCGTAAAGGCCTCAACTCTGCCCATCGCAGCCTTTAGTCCCGCCCCCTTTTCGCAATTTATCTGCAGCCACGCCTCCATTCGCTCGCGTACAATCCTCATCGACCGCAGCACAGGCATTTTGCCGCCATCCTCATGATCCAAAAACGACGACGGATTGAGCAGCACCTCGAAGCAGTCTGACCAAATATCTGTCTGCCAGTACCGCTTCAGGCTCTCCCTGATCTTGTGCTTGGGCCCGCCTCGTCCTAGCCCCCCTTGGTCGGACCGCACCGTCTCAATGTATTTGCCGAAGAGAAGGCAATGAATGACGCCTGCGAGCCCGTGGTAGTCAATCTGCCACGTCCAGGGCCGGCCTTCCCGCATTTCAGGGCAGTCCTGTACGGTTGTTTTCCAATCTGCGATGAATTCCACGTCTGGCACAAACGCCTTCATGTCAATGCCCCTCCCAAAGTCAATGAGAACCACGCCGCGCGAGTCCCAGCCGCCGCGTCCATCGGCGTACCATTGACTGGAGAGAGCCTGCTCAAGGGACATGGAAGACGACCTGGGGTCAAGACGGAGGAGGCAGTTATCGGGCTTCAGATCGCCATGAAGCACGTCTTTCGAGTGAAGGGCTTCGACGGTGCGCAGTAGTTCAATCGAAAAGAACATGGCAAGCTGCTCATCCATAACCCCTGAAGGCTCCGCCCGAAAGAAGTTGATTACATCTAGCAAGGTGCCGTGGGGATGATACGGGAGAAACAGGAAGCCCTCGTCCTGATACAGGTGCATTTCGTGTGCTGACGAGATTGATGCCGTTGCCCGATGCTGGGGACCTAACCGTGAATGGGCGGTGCGCATGATGTAAAACTCCCATGGAGTTGGAGGAGATTCCATCTTCAAGGCTTCTATGGCGGCGCGATGGTTAATGGCGAATGCCCCCTTGCCCATAAAGACCCCATCTCCATTGCCTTCCTCTTGGTCCGGCCGTGAATTTTCCACCAAGTATACGGGTGCAAAAGCGCCCGCGCCGAGTTCTTTCCTCACAGTGTATCTGGAATTGCAGTCTGCGAACTGGATAACTACTGGAGGATTACCCAGCATGACTTTATCTGTACCCGTCTTCCCAAGTCTGCTTGCGGTTTTGGCGAATCTGCGAATCTCTCCGCCACGTTCGTACTTTTGGCTGTGATGATCGTAGAAGCCAGGGTATGCTGCCAACGGAGGATGTTGGTTTGTCAAGATCTTCAGTCTGATATTGCCATCAACAGGGCTGCATTGTGCCTCCTTGACGATGGGTCCTTTAGCAGGTACGGCTTTTGGCCCCAGAGGTGTTGCCCCATTGGTGAAAGCCCTTTCTTCTAACAAGATTTCTCTCAACGGACTGCTCGAGGGTTCCGAATCTGACAACTCCTCAATGAGCGTAGCTTGACCATGATGCTTGCTAGGCGTCTTGAATTGGTAAGCTCGGTCCACGTCCATATCCACGTCTAGTGATACTTCAGTTCTCTCCGCAATAGGCGTCATAAATGGTAGACGATTATTGGCCACTTCTGCCGGATCCCTATACGGGCGTGTTGGTGGCTCATAATCTTCCGGGGGCATGGGGATGAAGATCGTGCGGGTTCTAGGCGGTTCTGGCTCTTCGTCCTCTTCCGCATCGTCGTACACATATGAGCTGTGCGCTGGTTCATCTATGCTGACAATATTAGACGTCTGAGTTCTCTCGCTACCTTTACTGATCTGCGCATGCCTATTTGGAACATGTTCATATGTAGAAATGCCCAATTATTCACCGATGCTTGGGGTATTCGCTGATTCGTCTTCTTGCTCACCTTGTTGGGTTTGTCTCGTGGTGCCAGTGCTCTCAGCATCACTTCCATAAAAGGTATCGGTCATATCTTCGTCCTCGTCGGCGTCAGCGTCTTCATCGTCATCATCGTCTTCATCTTCTTCTTCGTCATCGTCGTCATCGCCAGTCTCGTCCCCTGCCAAGGATGTTGGCTTGAGCGGTGCATTAAAGATGTCGTAAATATCATCCGTAGCTGCTCTCGTATGAAGTGTCATGGTGGGCTCAGCAGCGTTTTTCTTCTTGATTTTGGGTCCTGAGGGAGAGTCGAGCTTCGTTTTGACTAATTGGGTGTCAGAAGCCTATAAATGAATTGTATTTAGTTTGATAAAGAATTGGAAACTTACTGATCTGTGTCTCATTTACCTCCATCATCTTCTTCTTTCTACCTGTGCGAGGTTCTCGAGGCTTCCCTCCTGCTACACCATTCTCATCAAGCACCATAGGGTCTCCGTCAATGACTAGCTTCTCAGTCGTGTCTTGAGTCAAATTCTCAATCTCATGTAGAGGTTCCATGCGATCTGGGGTATCGTTTTCATTCGCATGGTCAACATCCCACTCGCGATCGAGCCAGCCACGATGTGCGGCGATAATCTCTTCAAAGCTCATTTCGGTCCCAGGCTCCTCAGGGGTAGGATACACAGCTGCCAGATCAACGAAGATGTACTCTCTTTTCCCCGTTTGAGGATGGACCGTTACTTGATGTTTGGATGGAACAACAACAATATTTTGTATTTGAGCAAGCGACTGAATTACATGGCACCACAGACAGCAATACATTAGTCCTATTCTTATCAACAGCTGAACATCTCTTGATAAGGGGGGAATTACATACCGGATCTCTGAACACTGCCAGTTTTGTTCCCCCAGACCCCGGCTTCTTACCGCCCGCCTTAAGGGTCTCTCCTACCCATGGCTTTGGCTCCATCGTATTTTCCTTTTTCCGATCTGATAGAGATCCTATACTATCCCATCCTTTAGACGCAGCATCTCTTGACGACATGGCAGGCTGTTGAGCGTCTGCGTCAGAGAAGATAGCTAGCTTAGATTTTGCAGGTCGAGATGAGCTGCTAGCACCGCTGGTTTGTCTTAGAGCTTGGGGATCCACTGGCTGCGATGAGCTACCGAAGGGATCCATCTTACTGGCCAGCGCGGGACGAACAGTTGGCAGAGCCGGTGAAGATGGCTCCGCCAATGCATCTGGCTGCTGAGCAAGTCTTGCCTCAAATTCCTTAAATTTACGCAGCAGTCTCTGGGTTGGCCGAGCCTCTCTCTGGATCCCTAGCTGATATACCTCCTCTGCTTGCGCCCATCGGCCTGCGCCCTCCAGCCACGCAGCGTATTCTTCGTAGAATAGTGCAAGGCTCTCGCCGATTCCATGTCGGGAGAGGAATAGATAGGTCTCGCGGGGTGTGTCGGAAAACAGTTGGATATAATACATCCACAGCTTTATGTATCTGGGATCGTTCTTGTACTGCGACGATGCAACAAACGTTTTCGTCGCGCGCTCGAGGATTGTATGCAGCTGTGACTCTGCCGTCGCCTGTGCTGATGGGTACGCGTCTAAAGCCCAGCGGACATATCTGTCAAAGACGTCCAAGGGATCATCGGACTCAGATAGGTTCTCGATTTCTGCTTCAAACTCTGCGCGGATGCAATCGTTGACATTTTTCGTATCGGCCGGCGTCGGGGTGGACAATTTGTGTAGAGGAGATGGAGAGAAAAGACTGGCCAACTTTTTTGCTGAACGGCCGCCAGGTAAAGACTGAATATTTTCCTTTTGGTTCTCGATCACGTCAAAGTCGGTTAAATCTTCTGCGCCCGCCATTGTTGCGATACCATCAAATGGCGGCAACTCTTTGGTTTATCGAAACGATGTTGATTCTGGAGGCCCTGAATAGTGGTTAAGACGCGCTTCTACCTATATAGTTGCCTATGGTACAAATCAACATACGGATGCAATGCCCGATGCGCGTGAAGGATCGTTTTGGGCAAGAATGTTAGATACTGGGTATGATGTGGTGGGGTTTTTCCGAATGTTGACAGGCCTTAGCGGTTGAACGCTTTCGAGGTATGGTGGGATGTGTTTGACCCCGCGTTGCTCTGGTGATTTGTTTATCAAAATAAATAGTGCCTGTACGTGGCTACTACCTGGTACCTAGGTACTTAGGTACTTTTAGGTTGGCACAAATTCTGCTCCGAGAAAGCTCTTTCGTCTCCAACTTGGTATCTAAACTTTGGCACTAACTCAGCCTATCTACTCCCCCTAGCATCATAGGCGTTATCATCAATAGAAGCGAGAACTAGCAAAACCACGAAAGGTAAGAAGAAAATATATAACAGGTAAACAGTAGTATCGTAACTGAAAACAATGCCCCCCCGCCCCCCAAATGTAAGAATACAGTGTAAATGAACGTGGCTCTGAGAAGCCCAGGTGTTTGACTTCAGTAACATATTGATAAATTGATAACATTGGGAACACACAGGGTATCCGAAACGTCTAACTGCAGAAACAAGTCTTTTCACAGATTCAGGGACATGCTGTTGTATAAATTTTGGTCATAGCTCAATTCACTTTTCTTTCGCCGTATGGGCGTTTCTTCAAATCATTATTTTATGTTTTTACTCGACCATATTAACCCATTCTCTGGGCCACCAGCCTTTTTATATGTATGTATCCTTAGCTCCATGTAACCATTTACAGGTTAACAGAGGTGCGGAACTTGTCACCCGCGTAGATGGCAAGCTCACCAAGCTCCTCCTCAATGCGGAGAATCTGGTTAAGCTTGGCTAGGCGCTCGGAACGGGCAGGAGCACCAGTCTTGATCTCACCGGCACGGATACCGACGGCAATGTCAGCAATGGTGACATCTTCGGTCTCACCAGATCGGTGAGAGACCATGACACCCCAGCCGTCGGCGTAGGAGTCCTTGGCAGCCTGGATAGACTCGGTCAATGTGCCGATCTGGTTGACCTTGAGGAGGAGGGCATTGCAGGCCTTGAGCTCAATGGCCTTCTTGATGCGGACGGGGTTGGTGACGGTCAAGTCATCACCAACAATCTGGATGTCCTGGGTCTTGTAGAAGTAGCTCCAGGCCTCCCAGTCATCCTCAGCAAAGGGGTCCTCGATGCTGACAATGGGGTACTTCTTGCAGAGGTCGGAGTACATGGCGGCAAGCTCCTCGTAGGTGATCCACTTGGTGGGGTCGCTCTCGGGGTTCTTGAAGTCAAGATCGTACTTCTTCTCCTCCTCTTTGTAGAACTCGCTGGAGGCAACATCCATGGCAATGTTCATCTTGCCAGTGTAGCCGGCCTGCTCAATGGCATCGGTGATGAGCTCAAGAGCCTCATCAGCGGTCTGGATATCGGGGGCAACACCACCCTCATCACCAACGTTGCCAGCGGACTGGCCGTACTTCTTCTTGGCCAGAGTCTTGAGCTTCTGGTAAACCTCAGAGCCCTGGCGAAGGGCCTCAGAGAAGCTGGGAGCAGCACTACTAGAGGTTAGCAGGCATAGACACGACAGTGAGGCTATTGGTTAACTTACGAGGGGACAATCATGAACTCCTGGAAGGCAAGACGACCACCAGCGTGGGAACTGATCAATTAGTTAGCGATTGCTGCTGGGCTTGTTCTCCAGTGACGTGTGATATACTTACCCGCCGTTGAGGACGTTCATGAAAGGAACAGGGAGAACGTAGGGCTTCTTGGTTCCAGCGAGGTCGGAAATGTGAGCGTACAGGGGAACGTTCTGCTTCGTGTAAGCTCGTGCTCGTCAATAGTAATTTCTCATAACGTTGCTTACCTTCTCAGCGGCACCAGCCTTGGCAACAGCCAAGGAGACACCAAGGATGGCGTTGGCACCAAGCTTGCCCTTGTTGGGAGTACCGTCAAGGCTGTTCAGGAACTCGTCGACCTTGGACTGGTCCTTGACATCAAGGTTCTCCTTGATCAGAGCGGGGCCAATGATGGTGTTGACGTTCTCAACAGCCTTGGTGACACCCTTGCCACCCCACTTGGCCTTGTCGCCATCGCGAAGCTCAACAGCCTCGTGCTGACCTGGGAGACCAGTTATTTCCTGCAGCGGTACGGAATTGAGGGAAGTCGAGGGCACGAACCGGTAGAGGCACCAGAGGGGACGATGGCGCGGTGCAGGCCAGTGTCAGTGACCAGGTCGACCTCCACGGTGGGGTTACCACGGGAGTCGTAGACGGAACGGGCGTGAACCTTGGTAATGGCCATTTTGAAAGCTGTTGTAGATAGAAACCGGTGTTTGTTAGCAAAGATTATTGTAGCAGTAGCTAAATGTAGACTGCGAAGCTTGAAAATGGGTAGCGCAGAGCTATAGCAGCGCATTTTCTTCCTGGCGAGCAATACTTTGACTAGACGGAGCTGGCCATCTATGTAAGTCGCCAGCAACTCTCGAAATATGCCTCAATGCCCATTTGACACCGTCCATTCAGCAGCTTCCCGCTGAAATGGAGGGGTAACCTGGATGGTGAAAACAGAAAGAGGGGCACAGCTGAGGTGGGCAAGCTGAGGTGGGCAAGCTGAGAATGCTGCTCATTGTGATGAAAAAAGTGCCATACCTGTGATATAGAGGTCAATTCGGTTTCTCAAGCTCTTCGTGTAAAGCTGGACGAGTCGAGAGGTCTTGTGGAAGGAAAAGAAGGAAGTGGTGTTTTGCTGCTGCTCGCGTAGAAGAAGAAAATGGAGGGGTGAAGCAGTGGGGCGTATCCTGCTGCTAAGATAACAAGGGAGTTACCTAAGAGCTCCTGCGGCAGGCAGCTGGTGTGCTTGTGAGGTAATGATTAGACCACTCCTTACGTTTATCGGTAGACAGCGCTAGTATTTCTCCGGCTTCGACGCCGTAAGAAAAAAAAGTTTCTATGCCTGTTTCGGGCACCATGTAATGGGATTTCATATGGCCATTCCTCTCCTCTAATTTCTTTTACGCTCTCCCTTGCCAGCTACCTATCACTATCATTTCTGACATGGATGGGCCACACCGGTATTCTGCCGATGTCGCCTCTGCGGTATTTCAGAACCTGCAAGACCAGCACCAATGGGCATCGTTGGAAATCCTTAGCATCCCAGGACTGTCGCGGCCAATGATTCGAGGCCTCCCACCACGCCTCTTATATCTCCACCCAGACGATCAGATAGCAGCTCTTGCATACGAAAAGTCAGCTGGGACAAGGGCTCAACATGACGCGGAGTTTGAATGGGTGCTAGCAGTCCATCTTGCCGAGAAATGGACGCTTTCTAACTTTGCGGCTGTCATGGACGCCCTCCCGGATGCTCGCAAGGGTGCCAAGCGGATTGTCCTGGCCGCCTTGCATAATGACTCAACCGTTGTATACTATATTGTGCAAGAAGGAATGATAAAGCCTCGTCAGAACTAAACACACCGAAATCGCTTTGATATATATCCGCTTGCATAGTGAGCAATCTACCTACCTACCTGGGCTCAAAAGTTGCGAGATTTTTATCGGCCCGTTTGGCGTCAAGGAGTTGGCAGTCTAGTATGATATTACGAATTTGTCGGAGAAATGGTACCTTTTTACTAATAGATGTTTATAAAGCCTTTTCATCAATTTCATTTGCTACGTACAAAGTATAGGGGCGCGTAAATTACGAGTCCATATTCTCCTCAGCCGCATCCTTTAGCAAATTCATCATGCTAGGGAGCAATGCTCTGTTTCAAACATTATGCAGAAGAACAAATCCGACACATACAGACTATCAATCCGCCAAAAAGACATGAATCATGATTATTTTCCCACCTGAACGCCAAGACTACCGCACATGCCTGCTCAACCAATCTAGAAACGCTCCTTCATTCTGGCAGCCACGGTTCTCAGGTTGCCATAGACCTTGCCTGGGGGCTTTCCGAGAATCAAACTAACGACAGATTCACGAGCCATGTGAATGTTCTTGAATCCTCCCAGAATATGAATCTTGGAATCGGCGAGCACAATTCTCGTACGGCTGGCATTCTCAATGGCGAATTTCGTCTTGCCCTGGTGACCAGCAATTCTACCGATGGCACGGCTCTGGCTGTCTCCGTGCACGGTTTTGACGTCTTTGATTTCAAAGGTTTCAATGTATAGGTCGTCCAGTCGCAGGAGAGCAATGGCATCGTCGACGTCGAAGCCGAGAGTGAAGGCTTTGACAAAGTCCTCACCCTTCTGTAGGGCACCAGAATCAGTGGTGAACTTGGATGTTCTTAGCTCGACGGTTTTCCGCTTGATGTTCATGCGGCACTGTAGTTTTAGATGCTCCACAATGGGAGGGTAGATAGAAGGCCATGATTGTTTTAGTGGTGTCATGCGATGAGGTGGGATCGGGACTTTTCGTGTTTCGGTTCGGGCCATGGGGTCCTACGTAAACGTCAGCAAAGCAGCTCCCAATAGCCCAGTAGGCAGCTTTTAGCGTACAATATCTTTTGACGGAGCAAAGCGAGGCCGTCCCTCCTCGTCAATAGCCATACTGTCGCTCTCATCTTGAGCCTCTGGTACAATCACTTCAGCATCGGCCGACGCAACGTCTGCCGCATCGAGGAGGAACTCATGGTCGTTATCTATGCGCAAGTCAGCCTTGAGGCCCCTGGCAAAGGCAAACATAAGAGAAAATATCTACCTTGAGCAGCCGATGGAACATCTGCAGCAAGCGGGGTGCTTTCTGCCTTCTTGAGGGCCGTAGGAGCAGGCATGGTGCTGGAGGACAAAGGACGCTCTGTTGTGTATTCAAATTCTTGAGGATTGAAGAATCGGAATCAATCAATATATAGATGTATCGCAATAGAGGATTGCGATTATGCGCCTTTCCTTCTGTCGCAAGTACTCGGAGAAAAAAAATGTTATCGCGCTGGGTTTTGCTGGGCAAGCCACATGCCGTTTCTACCTTGGGCGCTCAAAAATTTGTGGATGGCTATCGGAGCTTATCCATTGGCTGGACGCCGCCCACAATGCAAAACGTGAGTGGCGCGTCATGCAATTACTTCTGCGCCGCCGCCCTGGCTTGCCCATCATTTGCAGCGATGTTGATTCCTGACCTTGTCTGAGATTCAAAGGCGCTGCTGGAACTGTATATTGGCGCACCGCCTCCAGATAACTGGTCGCCATGAACCTTAAGAATGTCTAAGGGCATCTCATCATGGCTGAATGTTCGCCGCCATCTCACATGCCGCTTTCAAACCCCTCCAACACGGCGATCTCCACATGCCGCTCCATTGTCGAATCGATCACCGCAAAGAGCAAGCTCTCAATATGCGCAGATTAGCCCAATATCAAAATTGGCCCCTTGGAAAGATGACTGCTTTTCACCAATCTCGATTGCGCTCGGTATTCGACCGTCTCTTCATGACAACCATAGACGCTTTTCTCCTTTGAGTGTCTTGGAGAGGCATCGAATGTTTCTCAGTGTCTCTCAAGCTACCGCGCGGAGATTTCTTCAAAGTGATCAACACAGCAATAACGGCGTCAATGGCAGGATAGAATCTAAAGAAGATTCTCAAAGCGAGCTGTATGGAGCGAAATCGACCGCCAGCCCCCATGAAAGCTCGGGGCCTGCAGCCAAAAATAATATCAACCCAAGCAAGATCGACCCAAAAGACCAAGAGCAGGAGTCAATAGCCACATCAGTGTCTAAATATTTGAATTCAGCGCTACCTCATCGTCCTACGAAAGAAGAGCTTTTGGCGGCTGCGAATGGATTTTGGGAGAGGTTCAAAGTCAGATTCAAATGGGTCTCCATCAGAAGCATGCGACCTTGGAATATTGATGAATGGGGGGCTTTTGTCTCTTGGTTCATGCTGGGCCATATTGTCTGGATCTTGGTGGGCACAACAACATTCTTCTCTATCCTTATTTTCTCGATCAACACTGTTTTTGCACAAGGTACAGTGACAATTGTTTGATCCCATAACAACATATTCTCAGCGTAGCTAACATATTGTCAGAAACACTTGCGCAATGGATTGGAGACTATTTAACCCAGTCAGCCGGTGTCACGGTTGTCTTTGAATCTGCTATAGTTCCGAGATGGAGGAATGGTGTCATCGCATTTCGCAATGTAGTTGTTTCAAGAAGACCCGGCCAAATCGAATCATCTGTCAGCAAAGGTTCATCTGATGCTGCCGCTGTTGCCGCCGCCGCCGCTGCAGGGCGTCAGATCCAACATGATGATGGCAATGCTGTGGATGATGGCAACTATACGCAATTTGACGTAACAATTGCAAATGTCAATGTCACGCTTTCATTCCTCAACTGGTGGAATGGCAAGGGCCTTCTCAAGGATGTAGAGGTGAACGGTGTCAGAGGAGTCATCGACCGAACCTCTGTTCGCTGGCCAGTAGTACAGGTTGATCCGTTTTCTTATCGCCACAAACACCAACCAGGCGATTTCGAAATCGAGTCTTTCAAATTGGAAGATCTTCTGCTTACCGTTCGTCAACCTGATGGATTTCGCCCTTTTTCGGTCAGTATATACTCGTGTGAACTTCCACGGCTACGAAAACAATGGCTCTTCTATGATTTTCTCTCCGCTAGCCACATGTCTGGGTCATTTGACGGGTCCCTATTTACGATTCACCCCAGACAGGTTCATGGCACCGTTTCAAGTCGGTACCAGGGAGTTATGATGGGACTAGAGGAGTCTAAGTCATGGAAAAAATTCAACAGATTACGAATCGACGGCCTGAAGATTGACCACTTAAACCGTGGAGTGGAAGGCCCATTCGGCTGGATATACGAAGGGAACGTTGACATCGTCGCAGACGTCATGTTTCCAGCGGACATGGATGACAGCATAACCAAAGTCGTGGCAGATTTTTATGATCAGTTAGAAGGCACAGTTATTGCGAATCGTTACCGTTTTCTTCCGAAAGCCCCTGCGCCCGAAAATATCTCGGAAGGCGGTCGTGCAGCAAGTGAGAAGAGGTCCGGCAAGGAGCCAAGTGAGTCAGAGGAAGAGAGGCGGCTTCTTATCATGGACTTGCGCATTCATCTCAACGATGTTAAGGCTGCCGTACCATTATTCACCCCCGATCTTTCTTATGTGAACCAGGCTCTGGTTCGGCCTATTGTGGCCTATATAAACGCGAAAAAGACATATATCCCGATTTCCAGTCGCATCATCAAGCCGCTAGCTGACTTCGACGGAAGTTGGACATTTTTTGACTGCGGCCTCTTGAACGATGCGTCTGCCGAAACATACGAGGCCTTTGCAAAGGATGTGGAAGACCAGCAAAGCCGAGTAAGACGATTCCGAAAAGTCGGATTCTGGACGCTTTCATTGGCTATCCATGCTCTGTTCATGGGAATGGCTGGGAACGTTGTATGAGGAGAAGAAGAACAAAACACTATGAAAGAGAACTTGTTATATTGGAAAAAGGGGTGATGGATTCTTGTAGAATTGCTGTATACTTAAAACTATGGCGGGATCGGTGGCGGCATTTGACGTGAGGTTTAATGATGGCGTTGCTGCGTGGGATCAATTTGGGCATTTCTTGGCGATTAAGGGATTGCGTGGTTTTCTTTTTTTATGAATTACTTCTTGCTTCATGGGAAGCTATCTCCAAGATACCCTAGCCTCTTGTATGTTGAAGCAGTGCGGTATACGAAACAAAACCACTCTAATAAACAAAATACTACTGAAAAAAGAAAGATAAAGCATAAGGGAAAGATTCGATCTATTATCCTAGTCTTAACTTTTTGGTATTCCCGAAAACCGTGGAATTGTCCACCCCGTCCTTGGACCAAGCGCTTTGAAAAGAAAGGGCATGAAGTGTCAGGTGTGCAAACCATTCTAAACACTCGTCATCCCTTTTATCTATTTGCCCGTGGATTCGCCCAATTTCAAAATACATATCGAATAATCTTCAGCTTGCGCTAACGCCAAGATGCTGCTTCACTACCAAGACCATTGGTGATTGAGAATATAGTCCAGGGAATCAAAGAGTCTCCATATCTCTACTTTTAGGCGGGGATAGTAATACGCTGGGAACGCCAAGATAACGCTTGTTCTAGTTTTATTTTTTTTTGGTGGTTTTTTTTATTGTGTATGGTTTCGTAAACTTCTTCACATGAAGTCGTCGCTAAAAGAAGAGGAAAAGTCAGCGGGGTCGTGTCAGGAAAGAATCTATATCTACTCACTCTCCAAAGGCATCATCCTCATAAGTTGCGGTGTCGGTAGTACCAGCCCTGCTAGCGACAAGGGAGGTCTTTGTTTTGGCGGCCTTGGTCTTCTTCTTGTCTCCGGCCTTCTCCTCCTTCAACTTCTCGTTACTGGCGCGCGTAAGAGCACTCGCAATCTTCTTGATCTGATCGCTGTTGAGCTCTTTGACAAGATCCTTGGAAAACTCCTCAAGGAAGAGGCCGTAGTGAGCCTTCTTGGTGTTGGCAGCAACAAGGGAAGAAAGAACGCCGCGCATCTTCTCAAATTGCAGTTTCGTCTGTGGGTTGAAAATCGGGACAGCCGCAAGGTTGATGAGATTCGTAGGGTTTTCGGGATCAGCGATCATGGTGCTGGAAGGGTTGGCCTTTCGCCCAGCGCTGATACCGATGCTTCCAAAAAGGTCCTCGGCGTGCTTGAGATCAGCGTCCTTTTCAGTGCGGCGAAGACGCTCGCGGCGAGCTGCCTCGTCCTCTTCCTCGCTCTCCTCGTCCTCTTCGGCCTGAATACGAGCGCGCTCGGCCTGGTGTTCGGCGATACGTTGGGCCTTTGACTTCTTGTTGGCGGCGGCCTCAGCGGCAGCCTTTTCCTTCGCCTCGGCAACCTTCTTGGCCTTCTCGCGCTCTACTTCTGAGTCCTCAGCGGCGTCCCAAGAGTCAAGCACCTATATTTATTCGAGGGCAGATTAGAAGCTGATTAGAAAGAGTTGCGCGTGTTATTCGTGATGTAGCTGCTGATACTTACATCACCATCATCTTCTTCATCGTCAAACTGTCGTCGACGAGCAACGGCGGCCGCAGGAGGAGAATCAGGGGCGGAGTCACCGCCTTCGCTCTCTTCATCATCTGATACCGAATGAAATATTAGCAAAGTGTTCTCAAGCTGGCGATACGGCTTTGCTATGGCGCATCGAAAAGAGGCGGATTTGGCAGTGTTGCCCGCAAGGCGTGAACACTGCGCGCTCGTGACTCACCCCACTTCTTCGGAGGCATGATGACAGGTGATTAATACGAGAGTCTTGAATTCGATTATTGAAAAAAAGTATGAATAACTGATGCGCCTGCTGCGATCGCTGTCGGGCTGAATCGTGTGATTGATTCTGGACAAGTCTAAGATATAAACGTCTGTCCTTGCTAGGCTGTCATGGATAATTTTACGGCAAGTAAGGAGGGGCAAAAACTTTTAGTGCTAGTGCAAGTAGCCTCGCAACGGCTGGCTTAGGCTGCCCTGAAATTTTGCGGCCGCAAGCACTAACACCACAAGCTCTCGCTATAAAGCTTAAAGTAAAAGCTACAAAGTTCTATTTATTGTTGGGCTCTTGTTAGTAGAGAAGAGATATGCTATTAGCAGCCGTCTAGAGAAACATTCGTAAACATAAATATCGAAGCAACTACGTGCAGCTCGATTCAAATGATCGTGGTGCCTCTTTACCCATTAACCCCAGCACCAATTTGTGCATCTTAGATAAGATACGGACAATTACCCCTCCATCGATTTTTGATGGATCAACCAAGCATGTATCAATAATTATTGGCTTTGGCTGTGTGAAGAAATACTCAATTATTGTTAGAAAGAGTTTGAACAGAGCTTAGAGCATCGCTTCTTAAAATTTCAACAATAAAATCTTTACATGTTTTCGTTATCATCATAAAGAAAGCAAATCTTTTATAGAACATCAAGTTTGGAGTGCGGAGGACCGGCGGAACGAAACACCGTGTGACAAAATCAGGTTACGGCTCCCCCACCAACGACTCACAAGCCTACATTCCTCTGCTGTGGTGGGGAAAAGCACCTGTGGTTAACTTCCTAAGACCAAAATTGAGTCAGAGGTACCGAGCCCCAAAAATTCACACCTCTCATGAAGATTTGCCAGATTTCTTCCAGTCGAAGGAGTCATCATATATTAAGCCTCTCTTCTGCGGGGATCGTGAGGTCGTTTGTTCAACATCGACCATCGACTTCGACTCGACTTTTTGCATCCTTGCATCAGCAAAAACATCATATCCCAAATACTCAAAATTGCAGAACCTTTCTGTGGAACTCGGCCTTCACTGCTTTCACTTCCGGCTGTCTAAGAGGCATGTCGGCCATGGCTAAACCAACGGGCATCGACCAACTCACAGGGCTGGTCAACGGCTTGAGCCTTGACTCCATCGCGGAGAAATACCCCCAAGCTCATCCTGAAATCAACCCTTTGGATTTCTACAGGGCACACGTTAGCAATGTCTTAGCCGGCATATCTGGTGTGGATTCTTCAATTATATTCCCCGCCATCAACTGGACGACTGGTCTCGACAAGGGTGATTTTGTTCTCGCTGTTCCAGCTTTGAGGATCAAGGGCCAGAAGCCGGATGCTCTCGCTACTAAATGGGCGGAGGAGGTACAAAGCGGTAGTCTTGGCCATTGTATGTTTCAGCGCTGACATCAACTATTGATAGTTCCCTGCAGAGGACCCTCTATTCGACAAGCCTACAACTAGCGGTCCTTTCATGTCCTTTTTTCTCAAGGGAGCCCCCCTATCCAATTCCTTGATTCCGATGATTCGAAATCTTGGTGAAGAATATGGTATGGCTGGCCATCTTGAAATTATGTCACCGTACGGAAGCTTATTGTTCTGCCATTAGGCCGTAACCGATTTAATGGTCTGAAGGACCCCAAAGACCCGAGTCAGGGCAAGAAGCGCATTGTAAACTCAAGCCCTCACTCCTTGGGCGTAACTGACAGCTGCTAACTGTTTCCCAGATCGTTGAGTTCAGCTCTCCCAATGTTGCCAAGCCATTCCATGCGGGTCATCTTCGATCAACTATTATTGGCAGCTTCTTGGCAAACCTTTACGAAGGCAGTGGCTGGGAAGTGGTGCGAATTAACTGTAAGTGATTCATTTATTATGCACGTGAAATTTCTCGTGGACTGGTCCATTTCTACTCTCCGCCAATCCATAGCATAAATCATGTCTTCTACTACTAGTGGATGGACGTTTTATCACTGAAGAACAGTTTATACTGATGACCGCTTATAGACTTGGGAGACTGGGGCAAGCAATATGGACTTCTCGCCTTGGCGTATGAGAAATACGGTAACGAGGAAGCACTGCAGAAAGATCCTATCGATCACCTCTTCAAGCTCTATGTGCAAATCAACTCTGAGATGACTGCAGAGAAGGAGTTTATTGAGGCGCAAAAGAAGGAGGGCAAAGACGTTACTGAGCTTGAAGCCAACAGCCTTGATGAGCAAGCTCGCAGGTATTTCAAGCGTATGGTAAGTGACGGTTGTTCTTCTGGCTAATATCGTTAGATTACTAAAGAATTCTTTGATCTAGACCGACAGGGATGAAGATGTGCTCAAGCAATGGCAAATCTTCCGAGACTTGAGTATCAAGCGGTATAAGGGTAAGATACTACCGCCTGCCGATGTCTCACCCGCATTCATAGTCTAGTAAAACTAATGCATATCATAGAGACTTATTCCCGACTCAACATCGCCTTTGACAGCTACAGCGGTGAGAGTCAGGTTTCCGAAGAGGCAATGGCAAAGATTGCTGTTGAAATGGAAGAGAAGAACATTTCCCGAGTCGACAACGGTGCCACGCTTGTTGACTTTACCAAGCTTCTCCCCGGCAAAGAAGGAAAGCGACTTGGTGTCACTGTTATTCGGTATGTTCTACGTCCAACAAAATTGGTCCATACTTATGAGATATCTAATTTTTCTGGATTAACAGAAAGAGGGATGGTACTGCCTTGTACCTCACCCGTGATATCTGTGAACTCCTCTCTCGTGTAAGTGAACACGGTATTTACCAAAGTCAAATGGGCAATGGTATCCCAGGCATGAAAAGATCACTAACTTTTAATAGTATGAAAAATACAAGTTTGATCACATGATTTACGTTGTGGCAAGTGCCCAAGATCTCCATCTCAAGCAGCTTTTCGAGATTATTGGACAGCTTGGCTACAAGGATATTGCGAACCGCTGCCAGCACATTAACTTCGGCCTGGTTCTGGGTATGAGCACCAGGAAGGGTACTGTTAAGTTGTGAGTACTTCTTGTCAACATCTAATTCACCCTCATCTATCGTATTCGTTGGTAATTTGCAGTTGGCTGACACAGGTCGCAATAGCTTGGATGACATCTTGAGGGATTGCGCAGATCACATGCATGAGACCATGAAGAAGAACGAGGACAAGTACGCCCAGGTCGAGAACCCAACTGCAACCGCAGATATCCTCGGTATCAGCAGTGTCATGGTTCAGGACATGAGTGGAAAGAGGTGAGTTGCCATCTTCGACGGCGCTTCGTGGTTTCAACTGGGCTCATCAGTGATTACAGGATCAACAACTACACATTCAACATGGAAGCCATGACATCGTTTGAGGGTGACACAGGTCCCTACCTGCAGTATGCTCACTCTCGACTGTGTTCCATCAAGCGTCGGGCGAACTTGACAGAAGAAGACCTGCTGAGCGCAGACCTTTCACTGCTCACCGAGCAGCATGCCACCAACGTTGTGCGAATGCTCTCACAGTGGCCTGACACCGTTCAGAACACTCTGAAGACTCTTGAGCCCACCACCGTGCTCACTTACCTGTTCAAGATGAGCCACGCCGTGAGCAGCAGCTACGATCACTTGCAGGTGGTTGGCAGTGAGAAAGAATTAATGAAGGCTCGAATGGCCCTCTACGACGCTGCGCGAATTGTGCTGTCTAACGGCATGAAGCTGCTTGGCTTGACGCCGCTTGAGAGGTATGTACCAGAATTTTTCTTTACTTACATTGATGCTTATTTCAGGGAGAAATAAATCCCCGTTATTTCCTCGTCAGTTTAAAGAGTACTAACTTGGTATAGGATGTAAAACTGGGCACCGATACTATCTTGTGTGCCGCTTTCGGCCGCATAGGTTGCCGCAAAGAGGAAGGAAAAATTAACTCCACTTGTAAAGATCTAGGCACAGAAAGACGCCAAGAAAAATAAAAACTGCATGAAGACTTTGACTCAACTCTGCCCCATCCAATTGATTAATTTTTCTACTGGTGACAAGAAAGATGAAAGGTTGAAGAAAATGCAAAGCTACTCCATCTTTTCATCTATTAACAGCCCTATCCAGTTCCATGCAACCGGAAGCGTACTAACACCCTATCTAGCCTTCACCTTAACACTACTAATGCAGCTGTAAAAAGCAAAGAGTGGCCTGATTTTTTTCGAGTTTAATATGCGGGAGGCGTTTACAACCCGCGCCAAACAAGCGCCTAGTCGATAGTTTTCAGCCAGAAGAAAAAGTCATCTCCTCGCGTCCACAAGAATTATGCATCTCCGATGGATTTGGAAAGAGGAAGGACGCCGCGATTTGTTTGAGAAACCAACACTAGTCGGACTGTCCGTAAGCAATAACCAGGCTAGCAAACAAGACCAACCAATTGGCTCTCATGCGCTGCATGCGCTCCATAGACCGAGTTCACTGCGCAACAAAGAGGCATTATACGGACCGATAACTGGCTGTTTTAGGCTATACTCATAGCTACTGGAGTAGCATTGGCTATGTGTTGACACCTTGACGAGCACATAGTAGGCGAAAGAAGCCAATTGAAACTACTATTCTTTTTGGAAGAACCAAATGCGGCTCGACTAGCGCCGAGTGCCGCATGTTGTCAATAAGCGACGGGTGGATATTTGTCGCCCTGCTAGTGAAGGAGAAATTCATCTCGGGATCCAGACGTTTGGTAACGCATCCTTTTGCTATGACGACACACCGGCTGGCATCTGACACGCAGGTCGCCGGAAAATGGAGCACCGGGAGAGCAGGTTATGATTCATCTCGAATTGCAAGGAAATATTCGTAAAAATTCGCTGTATAGCGCAAATCGAAAATTGATCGGAACGTTAAAGGAGAAGCGAAAGAGTCACTTACACAGGGTCCCCGAAAGATCCCGACGTAAGGCTTTGCCTGTGCGTTCGGACCTCGTAACTCTGAGAGATGCCGAGAGCGTTATAGGGGATCACCGTGAGCTTTTTTGCCTGGCAGATGACCGGGCACCATAAAAAATTTTGATTGAGTCTTTTCCCATTGGACGCCGTGCCTGTCCTGCATATCGGCGCTCAATCACGGCGAACCCGCTCATATCCTTTGCTGCGGGAGCGGATATTCAGAGACGGACAGCCTCAGGGCTACGGCTACCCGAAGAATGTGTGTGGTAATACGGAGCATGCGTCTGACCTGTAATAATTGCTCCTTTCATCTGCAGCTATTTTAGTCCCGAGCCAATTGATATAAAGCATCAAGTGTCCCAGAGACCAGAGACGATGCTCAGTTGTATCATCACCATTCAGCCTTGCGGCATAGTTCCTAACTTCTATATCTTATTAGCACCGCTTGATACTCAAGTCCTTGACATCGACTACAGCAGTATTCAGCTTTTGCCATGACTTACACTCAAACCGAAGCCCCTCGGCAGGCAGTCAAGCTTGCCAAAGTCGTGGTCAACAGCCACGCGACCTACAGACTCGCCGGACACCCAGCACTGACACGAAGGCTGGGCTGCACCAGCCGGACCACAGCTCATTCATACCATCTCTATAGCCAGACATTTCGAGCATTCTCGACGACGCCAATTTCCCACTTAAAGGACATCTTCCCTGCCAAAGACACCCCTCACATCAAGACCACGCCGGCAGCATGGCCCCACCCCGGCTACTCGATGGAAGAGCTCCGTCAAGTAGTGCCGGACCATCGCCCGCCTCAAGGATTCGGTGACTGGGCTGCGTGGAAGATTGTGCGGTTTGCGAGATATTGCATGGACAAGGCTACGGGCATGGATAGAGAGCAGCAGGTCGATAAGAAGCACCCAACGACAGCGGTCAAGGCCGAAAAGCCACTAACAGAGGCTCAATGGGTATGATTTTCCCGTTTGCATCAGGGCTATTCAAACAAACAATTGATGCCAAGACATCTGGCTAACTTGCATTGGGTTCGCAAAATAGCTCGTCAGATTCGTTTTCCTCGAAAGCATTGCTGGAGTTCCAGGCATGGTGGGCGGCATGCTTCGCCACCTGAGGAGTCTCCGCGGCATGAAGCGCGACAATGGCTGGATTGAGACGCTCTTAGAAGAAAGCTACAACGAACGAATGCATCTTTTGACATTCATGACCATGTGCGAGCCCGGACTCTTTATGAAGCTCATGATAATCGGAGCCCAGGGCGTATTCTTCAACAGTCTCTTTGTTGCCTATCTTCTGCACCCCAAGATTGTGCATCGATTCGTTGGATACTTGGAGGAGGAAGCAGTCCACACTTATACACGGGCTATTCATGAGATCGAAGAGGGTCACTTGCCTCGGTGGACGGACCCGAAGTTTCGAATTCCTGATATTGCAGTTCAAGTAAGTAATTGGATAAATAGCAGAAGAAAGAAGAAGGGGGCGACGAGAACACTTTTAGCTAACAGATTTGGTTGTAGTACTGGCACATGCCTGAGGGTCACCGCACCATGAAGGACCTAATCCTGTATATTCGAGCCGACGAGGCAGGCCACAGAGGTGTCAACCACACCTTGGGGAACCTCAACCAGGCTGAGGACCCTAACCCCTTTGTCAGCAAATTCAAAGATAGGGAGGTTCCCAAGCCTGCACTTAAGCCTCAAGGCTATGAGCGTGCGGATGTGATTTAAATGGACTTAACCACGGGGTCCTGTGATGGTTGGCATTATCATGGCATTTTAATCAATGTGGTGGGAAGAGTCAGTGATGCTTGATATTATCACTGTGATTTGTTTATCATTGAGTGGGAAGAGCTTGTGATGGTTGATAATACCATTGCATTTTGGTTAACCTTGTGGGGAAGAGCGTTTGTACAGGATATCATTTAGGATTGACTGGATGCCTAGAAAAATCGGGTTGAGAAACTAAGAGGGAAATGGATAGAATTTTCGGCGCTTGGATTTTGGGATTAGTTAGATGGATAGGGGGTGGTTCTCTCGACTCTGTTACAACAGCTCTGAATGTTGAACGTAATTACCAGAAAGGCAAAGATGATGATGATGATGAGAGGCAACCAACGATGAGGCAGCCAACGACTAAGGACTGGACGAGGGTGAGGATTGGATCAGTCGATTTCAGTAAATAGGCAATGGCTAGAGTGACATTCACGGTGCCCTTGACGATCGACTTTTAGTTCAAGGACAAGATAAAAATTAGAAACATAAAGATGATGATGAGAGGCAACCAACGACGAGGCAGCCAGCGACTGAGGACGAGACGAGGATGAAGATTAGATCAGTCGATTTTAGTCAATAGGCGAGAGTGGTCATAGTGACATTCACGGTGCTTGTGACAACTAATATTGGGTTCGTCACAGAAAATCAAAAAGTTGATGATGAGAGGCAGCCAACGACGAGGCAGCCAGCGACTGAGGACGAAAGGAGGATGAAGATTCGACCAGTCGATTTCAGTCAATAGGCGAGAGTAGCTATAGTGACGTGACATTTACGGTGCCCGTGACAATTGATTTCAATTTCCCGCAGCCATCACCTTGGGGAGTCTTAGTCATTATTGCCATGGCTTAGACTTGGCGATTGAAACTCAAATCTCCGTAACAAGGCTACATGATACGAGGATACACGGAGTTGCAGTGTGAGCAGCATGTACCTATGGTAGCATGTATCAGGGTAGCATCTACTGGTACCGAAAGGGCGCGCTACATGGGGCCGGAATAGGCACCGTGTCGTCCACAACAGGCAGACGCAGCGGCAGGACGGGAATTCTTAGCGCCCGCAAAAGTGCCAATCTAGAAGGCCCCCCCTTAATTCGGACATTTCCTAAATCGTCTAAATAAAGGTACGATGAATGGGCGTTTACAAGACCCAGGGGGGGGCAAGCAATGGCGAACTTCAAGGGAACGGCATCGTGGATGGAGAGGAAGGAAAAAAGCCTTGCGGAGAGCCTTGCAAGCTGATCCGAATAAAAGGGTCCAAGCGCTGGCCAATAGAAAAAGGGATCGAGATGTGCGGCGAGGGTTGCTAGCCGATTGGCTCTCGGGAGCCGAGGATTTGCAGCTTCTGGGACGGGCTATGCTACATTTAGTAGCAACCAAGAGAGTTCGTTTTACCATTTTTTTCTTTAACGAGATGTCAAATGTCAAGGGTAAAACTGTCTGCTTTTAGAAGTAATGGTGCACGCATACATCATCCTTATTAGTATTAGTAATGCTTCCTGTATGAGATCCAGATAGCCTCATATACCGCGTGTATTGCTGAACTTGGTCTTTAGATGAGGTCACAATCAATGCTGCCCATGCAACATGGCAGAAAATATGTACGTCACTGCGGTGTGGCTGTGGACGCAAGGATGGACTGGACCTCAGACAATAAAAACCACGCACCGACTGGGTAAGGAAGCATGTTAAATGACAGTTTCGCGTGGTCTGCTCCATATTATGGGGAAATGCCTATAGCCTCTTTCTGTTTCTCGTGTTTGACATGTCAACTTGAAACTTGCTGCGGACAATGCTGCGCTGCTTTGCTTTATACCATGTGTTCCATCTGTTTCAAAAACCCTAATCTATTTGATTTTTTTCTGGCTTATTCGGGCATGTGTCTCTTGCCCGGTCAAGATGCTATTTTCGTATCACTTACCTATTGCTTTAGCATCTTTTTTTTTTTTTTCACCCTTCACAGCCACCTTAGCCCTTATCACATTCATCCCTCTTGGATGCATATGAAACATTGGAGCATGCTGCAGATGGGCGAGAATGAAGAAAACAAAACATGTTTAGATCGTTTCCGGACACTTGCTCCGCGAAATCTCGTATCATATATCCAAATTTAGCTCGAGACGCGTCAAAAGCGCGGCCTCTCATGCTGCTTGGACTGTAGATCTGTGATCATGGGATGGGTTAGTTGTCGTCAGCTCCTCGATGTTCTGCAGAGCAGAGCAGAGCCCCCCTGGTCCCTTCAACCCAACCCGGGCTAATAAGGTTGTTTTTTGCCGTTTATGACATGGCATGGCCAAGTTTGTCCCAGAAACGGAGACGCACGCCCTGGGCATGGGTAAAAGCTTAGCATCGCCGTAGCGCCAGGCCCGGGGCTCGAAGCAAAAACTCGTCATCACCGCAAGCCCATGTGGGGAGAAAACGGTGCATCGATTCAAGTGTCGGCGGCATTGTCCAATGCGAAGTTTCAGGAATTTTATGTCCGGTCGTTTTTAGCTCGTTCGTTGAACGTTTTTGCCATTGATGGTGGCTTGTAGTAGTCTTGTGTCAAGCCTCGTTTAAATTAAAGAGGCTTTTCGTCTAAGAGATGAGCGAGGGGGCCTCGCAGATGAGTCTGCCAGCCTATGATTAGCATCGCTTCTGTACATGTAAATGCCTGTGGAGCGATGCGATGTATGGACCGCGGTGGATCTCTAGCAGATTGATTCCCTTGCAAGTTATTTCTCCGCTGGGAACCGACTCATAGTGCGCAGGTATCAGTTGCAAGCAGTTCAGCAGTTTACCTGTAATAGGTTTTGATGGCACTTACAAGAGATGCCTGCGTTGATATTGCTTACCTTGGGCAATTCGCAGAGCGGGTAGACCTCAGCGTAAAAGCAACGATGGAGACAAATACTACCTCTTGGTACTGGCACTCTTTGGACACGCGTGACACAAGTAGACACCAACTAAGCTTCTGTTATTCTTTTTTTTCCCTTCCAGAACAAACCGTCAAAGCTCGGGGCAGTTCCGTAGGCTGGTGGAGATTCTAGACGCCTTGGGACGAGGAACATGCCAGCCGCCTGAGGGTACCTGCGGGATACTTTGGTGGTGGCTCGCCTGGGCCCTGCCGAGTGCGTGCCTTTGCAGGATTTCCTCCAGCGACGCTCAGCCCAGCTAGTACCCCGTAAGTTCTTTTCTGGTCCGCCCCTTGCCGCTGTGGAGGGGCACCAATCCAATGGCAGCCCAGTTTGTGCGGGGTCGCAGCTGGCCTCTTCCCTTCCTCTCATGATGGCTGCTCCAAGACACGCCGCTAATTACGAAATATCCAGAGCTGCCACAGACTTGCGCGAACCGCTGGCAGCTGAAGAATAGCCCGGCCGAGTCGACAGCTAGCTAGTTGAGCATTGCTCCATAGTAGCCTGGCCCCCGGTGCCGGATCTCGCTCGTTGGGCACAGGTAACCAGAACCAAACCAGCCAGCATTCCATGGCGCACCCTCGCTATGCGCACTTTTGCAAGCTGTTACTGACACCTATCGAGCAGCAAACACTCGCATGTTTTGCGCGTGGCATGAACAGCGTTTAGCAGTCCTTCTGCGCGTGGCCAGCAGGCTTCTTCCCCAGCAGTGCTACCGTGCCTAGCCCTCCCGGCCTTGCGTGTCTAGCGAGAACCAGCGGCGCCGGAGCTGAACAAAGATCTCACCTGCTATCCCACTTGCATGATAGCTTTCTGCCTCCTACATCACCGGTCTCCAGCCTGACCAGACGTCCACCAACCCCGAAGCATCTGGCTCCAGACTGCGTCGTCAGCAGCCCGGTCAGACGCCGTCACTGCAGCGCTTTTCTCGAGTATCACCGAGGCCACAAGGTTCCTCTACTGCAGCAGTCCCGGTCTCTGCACAGCCTCGCTGGTCCCCCGTCTCTGCTCGATGATTTGACGCCCAACCCGAACGAGCCCCGACTGAGAAAAGACCCCCCCAGAAAGGTCCCCTCCTTCATCCTGTCCCATACAGTCCCGTTCCCAAACTCTGCCGGCCAACATCACCTCGCCTCGCAGCACCGCACCAGACCAGGTCCAGCCCTATACCCACGGCAAATCCACCGCGTACCTGGACACCCGCGCCCGCCCGTGGCAGTACGAGTCGCAGCTTGTTCTCTCTACCACCACTACCGTGAGTCTGAAACACTATTCGGACTGTGATTCGCACCACTATACGCGTTCCCTCCTTGTGATAGGGCCGCGCCCCAGCACCTTGCATCGCTGCCGCCAGTGCACAGCCTCCCCGCTGTAGCTTGGAAGGCTGACTGTGGAATCTGCCTCGCAAGACGAGAAGCACCAGTGCTCGGCCGCCATCATGGATCAAGAATCCCAGCGCGGAAGGTCGCTGTCGGCCAGTAACTTTCAGCAGCCTGATATAAACCAATCTCACTCGCCGACTCGGAGTCCGTTCGCACCCACAAGCGATCAGCCTTCCGTCGGTCTTGGACTTGGTATCGGCGTCGGCCTGGATCCATCGCAGCAACAACAGCGACAACAACAACAACAACAACAGCAGCAGCAGCAGCAGCAGCAGCAACACCGAGCATTCACGGCATCACTTCATCCAAACTTTGAGTCATTCAACGCCAACGGCTTTCTCGGCGCCCAAGCCAACGCTGTCGACTCGAGCACCGGCTTTGACCCCAGCGCAAGCTTCGGACAGCAGTCGCAAGCTACCGGTGCCGGCTCCACCCCGTCTTTGAACGCCCAGGCGCAACATAATTATATCTCTCCCAATCTTCCCGACGGCGATTTTTCTCTCTTCCCTTCGGGCGCTGACCAAGGAGATCAATATAACGCCCCTCTCTTTGAACAACCGGCACTGGGCGATATCAATGCCATGACCTCCCCGCACTCGCATCAGTCTCCAACCCCTCCACGGCTCTTACAGCCAGATAGCCTTCAGTCGCCTCCCTTTAGCCAACATCAGTTCTCGTCGCCGCCATCGACTCACTCGAGGAACGCTTCCTTAGGACCCGAAGCCGCGCTTCTCCCGAATCAGATTGGCGACTGGACGCAACCTCAGTTCCAAGGTCATCGACGAACGCCTTCGGAGTTCTCCGACGTTTCTTCCGTCGCTCCCTCGCCTCATCTCATCAGCTCCGACACATTTGACGCTGATCCTTCAGGTCATTCGCCTCTGCAACGACCGGCAGACGCCAGCCTCTACCAGGAGGTGCTTGGTATCGGAGCGTTCAGCCTAGCTGACCACGGCAGCCCTGGCTATCATGGTCGAAGCCCTTCTCATAGCCCTGCAATCAGTCCTCGCCTAATGCCCCAACAAATGCCGGAAACCATGCAGCCCTCGTTTAATCTGATTCCACCGAATGCCACGTACGAGGGGACTTCTGGATATCCTGATTTGCAACCAAATCATGAGACTTTTCCATCGCTGCAAGGTGGCATGGGTGCTGGCGACATGCACCAAATGGCGCCGCCAGCAATCAATATCGATTTCGCACCGACGACCAATATAAGACCAGGTGGCTTTGAACCGCCCAAGTCGCAAATGGATCAAGATTCCCTCACTCCTCCAGAACGAGGTAAGCTTTTTTGATGAATTTATGATCCATACTTTTTTTGATATAGTAGAAATTAATGGATTTCTTGCAGGCCGTCCGAAATCTCGACCACGTGCGGTTACTGACCCGTTCCACCCAGGAATGCTGCCTCCTAACAATCTGGGGCCCTCTCTCGGCGTTGATCTTACGGCCCGTTCAGACGCGTCTCGATCTTTATCTCCTCTCGATAGGGGGTCAGTGGGATCATCAGCCTCTAGACGGCGGCAGTCGACCTCCTCAGTGCCAAACAACATAATCGCTTTGCGACTAGCTGACCCGGAGTATCAGAATAGCCAGGAGGCAGGATCCAACAAGCGCACGCAGAAGCACCCGGCCACGTTCCAGTGCAACTTGTGTCCCAAACGATTCACGCGCGCCTATAATCTTCGATCCCACTTGCGCACCCACACTGACGAGCGACCATTTGTCTGTACAGTCTGTGGCAAGGCTTTTGCTCGACAACACGACAGAAAACGACACGAAAGCTTGCATTCTGGAGAGAAAAAGTTTGTTTGCAAGGGCGATTTGAAAACAGGTGGCCAGTGGGGCTGTGGCCGGCGATTTGCCCGAGCCGATGCTTTGGGAAGACACTTTCGGTCTGAAGCTGGCAGAATTTGCATCAAACCTCTCTTGGACGAAGAAATGATAGAAAGGCAGCGCCAGTGGCAGGAAGAGCGGATGCAGCAGAATATGGCCCAGAATATGGCTGGTCAGCAAGTCATGATGGACACTGGCCCAGCTTATCCCATGGATGCTAGTGGAAACTATACCCTTCCGCAGGCCCTGTTGGCTCAGTATCCCGCACTGGCGCAGATGAACTGGTCAACTACAGACATGGGAGGCGGACTGGACGATGAGCTGAGCGGCAGATCATCGTTTGATGCTAGCGACTACGACGATGGTGACGACGGTGGCTATATTAGTAGCTCTGGAAGATACCCAGAGGAAGGCATGAATCAAAATTATGCCGAGATGAGCTATACCAGTGATTATGGGCGCTGATTTATAATTCTCTGGATCTTTGGATCTTTTTTTTTTTCCATCTCTCTATTTCTCCTATTTGACTTCACCATCTTACCACCTTTAGCCCCATCTTCAGCCTCACTATCTCCCCCGTTGTCCTTTTTCATTACATTTTTTTTTTGGAAAGTTCCCTATTCATCCCGCAAAGAAGGATGTCGAAATACCACGCCCCCTGAAGCTCGCTTCTGAGGCGGCGATCTTGGCTATATCGTGTAATGGGCGGCATTTGGTAGTCTGTTACATGCGCTTAGTTTTTGTTTTGGAAAATTCTTTCTGAGACGGCTCGGGTTATTAGACGGCACGTCGCATAGATACCATCAACTCTTTGAAGCTTATTGTTACTCTGACTTCCTGCGACATCACTTTTAGTTTTGTGATGCTATTGATAAGATGTAGTCTTACCGAATAAAGCCTTGTTCATTTGTACTCTATTGTGTTGATACTATTTAGTCGAGCCCTGTTACGATTGGGATGTAAGATAAAGCATCTACTTACGTATTTGAGTTTTGTTTAAAAGCTTTCATTTCGGTACTGGGAATCATAGGGACCAGTAGAGAGGTGATGATGTTGATATGCGAGTCTATCTTATCTACTTGAGTAGATAGGTAGCTTTGAAAAGACATATATATGTATATATTTTAGATATATCTATTAAGGACCTCCTCGTGCGTATGAATATGTGCGAGAATACTTTGGTATTACTTTTAACGAGCTACAGTGATGTGTCCTGAATAATAGCGTGTGCACAGAGATTGCTCCAGGGAAAATAGAAACCTTTATCTACTGAAAGCTATCCTTTAGAGAATAAAAGGAGTATTTATTCTGAGCTAGACTGAAGGTATATTATATATGTTCTTTCTTTATAACTGCTATACTATTTATCGCTAGGTGTCAGTGGAGAAGTCTTTTTTTACCCCTGTCTTTTTGAGAAAGGGCAGCTTGAGTTGATTTCAATTGAGATTTCTTCTTCTTCTTTCTCTCCCTATTCTTATTATCTATCACCTACTTCGCATTACATGATGCGCGAGGAACGGGACGTGGGGGTTTCTCAGCCCACAGATAGGCTCTACTTGCCATCATTATTTCTGCCCAAGTATGACAAGAAGCGAAATCGGCTTACTCTCAGGTACCTATTGTTTCGTCACTGGCTGAATGGAGGGGAGAGTAGCGATAATGACACTGGGGTATTATACATATGGCTCTCATGGCACATGACACCACCAAATCTGATGGCGTGATGCGAGCCTTAGAAGATACAGGAAATAGACCTGACTTTCCTGTTTACTTAAGTAGAAACGCGCCGATGAATGAATGACTGAATCGTTAGACTTGACCGCTCCAGCGGCCCTTGTTTATATTGGACTACTCAAGCCTGCTCACCATATCGAGGGAGGCACGGCGTATGTGGCACGGCAGCTGTAGCGTGGCCTGGCAAATAGCTTTCTGCTTTGTTACCAACATTTTCTTATGCGTATCTACTATCTACATGATAATTTTTTCTCTCTTGAACGATGTTACACTGCAGCCAAGCTGACGACGTCAATATTGTCTTGACATCTTCTATTTTTTGTGAGACCTGGACATGCGCTGTTTCACGCGGCGTGCCGGAAAACATGTGCCAGTTGGGCAATATTGGCTGCCCATGCCCATGTGCCTGCGAGTACGCATATTTTGCTCCGCAAAGGATCTGCGATCGGGAGGGGCTTTACTCCTGGCGAGTGAGGGGCACGCAAGGCAAATCGTCCCTGGTACACAGAAAACGCTGCAGTATAGTCGCAGCTGGGCAGAGCGTGTGAAATGACTCAACGTGTCAGATAAGAGTCAAGGGCTGCGATTATGCATCAACTCTGGGAAGATGGCCAGCGGCATGTCTGAGAGCCGATGAGCGGCAGGGAGCAGCAAGCAATCTGTAGCTGACCAGCGGTGAAGAGACAGGCAGACGACGCATGAATGGCCTGCAGTCACCCGCCCTGTAGCCCCATGCAGCACGTACATGTACCCTGGCCGTACCCTATGTGCGTGAGGTGAGCGCCCTCGTTGGAGACGGGAATATGTGAGGCATGTCGATTCGATGCAGGACCCGGGCAGCCAATGGCAGCGGGCTCGTGGCCACCAACAAGAGCCATCCGTGTACGGAGGGGGTACCTCAAAGGCATGTCCCCGCCCATGCAGAGACGCATGCGCATGTACAAGTATGCGAGATTTTTTCTTGTTTCTGATCGTATTTTGCTGCAGCTGGGACCCCTGTATGCGTCTACTTGTACATGTCACGCGACGCTGTTGGCCCACGAACTGCTGAGAGGACGTGGGGAGAGCGTCTGTGGAGGATCGTATGGTTTTCTTCTGGTGCTGTGGTGTAGATGGCAGTTTTGGTGTTTTATTATCTGGGGAACGCTGGCAGTCTCTGTGTGATTGCTTGCTTCATGCTTCGTACTAGCGGGTAAATGGATATGCTCTTCTCTGGTCGTATCCCTGCAGATGCTACTCTGTACTAATGCACCAGTAAGTTAGTAGGAATACAAATAGCGCATGATGTTGAAAGTTTGAAGGAGAAAGAAGAAAAAGAAGGGCAAAGCCGAAAGTGTAAAGAAGCAAGCAAATAAACTCAGAGTCGCCAGTGGCATTCGCAGGTGTTTATACGCCCGCGCACTCGTACATGAGGCGCAGAGACGAAACAAGACCGTGGCTTGCAGAAATTAAGAGAATAGGTACACGCTACAATGCTGTGAGCGAGTGTATAATTTCAGCTAATTACAGGCAATAAAATCTGGTATGAGTCGAGCTCACAAAGATACAAGTACACACCATGTATTGCCAATGCCGCTGGATGCAGTTCCTTCAGCTCTGCAGTTCAGCTCCCCACAAAAGCTACCGACGAGGTACCCAAGCAGCAATCAAGGGAGGCTGGGCCGTGACTTTGCATGCGAGATGGGACCAGCGCTGCTGCAGCTCTGCAGCTCTGGCGACAGCTCAAAAAGGCCGCTAGGCAGATTGGGGGTCTGGTGACAAGCGAATGGGGCCTGCAGCCCGGCCAACCCTCCGCCAGCGCGCCGCCCTGATTGGCCGGGCCGCATCTCTTGTGCATCTCTGGTGTTGGCGGGAAGGTGGGATTAGTGGGATTAGTGGGATTAGTGGGATTAGTGGGATTAGTGGGATTAGTGGGAGGCGTACCTGCTCATGTGCATTCGTCCGTCGAATCTGAGTGCACCTGCCTGCCTGTTCTTTCTGCATTGCGCGTCAACGACAGGACAGGGAAGGAAGCGAGGCCATGACGGCAGCGTCTGTGTCACGTTATTGCCCTAAAGCGCTTTCAAAACCTTAGCAGCATCCCTTGTAAGCTCTGGCATGTCCCACGAGGGCTTGAGCTCGTCTGTCGTAGGCCAGTCTGACGGTACCCAGTTTCAACGTACCGGGTACCTCCAACATGCATCTTTTGATGTTTACTACCTAAGGTACCTTAGTATATGCTTTCACATGTGTGAGTGAGACAGAGAGAAGAGACACTGCGCATGACGGTTGTCCATGTATGTGTACGAGACAATCTGGTAGCTCTCGGCAAGGCGCCCCCATTCTCCACTGAGTCGCATATCAAATGCCGTCGCTGCATTGTTTCTTCTTTGGCATGGGGTGTGATATCTATCGCCTGGTATTGATGGCACATACTGACATGCCACAATTCCAGATCTGCCTCTCAGCAGCGCCCGCCTAGACACCATGTAGACTATTGCATTGATGTATTTGACTTCCATACTCTCAGGCCCTCCGCGCCGTCTATTAGTAGCTCGTAGCACCCGAAAGTGGCACTCCAGACGCCGCGTCGCGCACCATCTCTCGCCGGCAGCCTCTCCTGTATACCCGTCGCCCATGGAGGGCATCCCGCGCGGCGAACGCAGCAAAAGGGTGTGAATTCGCAACCCTCACGACGCCCTTGTGCGACATCAAGCTGAGATACGGCCTCTACTGTCCGTTGAAGTGGCGATTCCAGGGCAAAGACACGACTATCATTGGCCTCTCCGCATCACCGCCTCGCCTCTCCTACAAGGTATCCAATTCTCTACCTACTCGTGGCCAGTCACTTGTCCGGCGCGCGCCTTCTATGGCTCTATTGGCCCTTCTTTTGCGGATAGCCTCGTCTGGAATGCTTTATCGAGGGCCACCCATAAAACATCCCACTTATGTTGGCCGTCCCTTTTACAATCCAGACTCTTGGATCTACTACTCCATATTGGCTAGCTTTACTTTGCCTTTATCACTTATTGCAGTGCTTTTCAAACTGCAGATATAAGGCATCTTACTCAGCCTCGATACAACTTACCTTGTACCTGCCTCGTACCCAGTACTTCTGAGCAGTTGGTAGCAAATCTGGAGAAACGAGGCGGCCGGCGCGGCTCGAGATCGCCAGCCATTGCCGCTACCAAGGTGCCCTCTTATCATATTGTACATGATTACTACTGCCGGGCCAGGTATTTATCAGTTATCTTAGCTGTCGGTAGCTGCTTGCGACGCTTCAGCGGATGCTGCAGCTAGTGCCCAAGCAGAAAAAAAAAGAATAAAAAAAAAAAGTTCAGACTCAGCTTATACAGCCACCCATTTTGTGATAGAACTCTCATCCCTACTTTGTCGGTACCCCCGTTTTTTTTCATCTTCTCTCTATCTTCTTCGTCTTTTTTTCTGCTTCTGTTTTGTTCTGTTTTGTCAATTCATATACCGGTGTGTTGTTGCGGTTGTTGAAGATAAAACTTGGTGTGGCAACACAACAACTTACACGGCTACACGCATTAGGCCCTCGACCAAAAAATATCACCACCACTTTTCTATTAAGAACTCGGCGCGCGCGCTGTTCGACATCATATTCTCTTCTCCGTTCACGATATCAGATTCTCGCCTTCGTTTGCCTCTTATTTCATCCAACAGCGCGATCAACATCAGGTGTGGGCGCCTCGAATCAGTTTTCCTCCCTTCATTCCCTTGCACAGGGAACCCCAGCGTTCGCAAAGGGAGCTCGAGTGTTTATTCAGTTGCTTTTCGCCTTCATCTCTGATTTATCTGCTCTCTGCCGAGTGCATAGCTTCCATGACTGCAAAACAGCCGTTCCATCGCACCAGCTTCCATTGTAACAATGGCAGCTGCCGATGTCTTGGCGTATAATCAGCAGCCGTGGAGGAGATGCGCGGAGAGTAAGGCCATCACCAAGCAGTCAGATATTGCGTGGGATGAGCGCAATCTCCAGGCCCGGCTACGACTTATATCTCTAGCTTGGATCAAATGCGGAGAGGTGCGTATTGACACCCGCAGAGAAGAAGCTCATGCATTATATATAGGCACCCTTTTTCTCGTTTACGGCATTGACTTGGGGCTTATAGCATCGATCGTTCTCAAAAGGCACATCACGGCAAGGCAGACCACTAATAGTTCCTGATCTGTTCCCACAACCAGTCGCTCAACATCATACAAGGCTCGCAGCGCTTTCGGCTACCCATCATGCTACAGAGCCTCGCCACGCCGACTCGCCTGCTCGCCGAAAAGGGTCATGCGCCAGGCCCATTCCTCGATCGTCCCCGGCCCCCCGCCAATCGGAGCGGCGCAAGCGATCTCGTCCCAGCATCCTCGGCGATCCGATACTCGACGAAATAGAAATTGATTTCGCTTCTGAAGACGGATTTGTCTGTCGCAAAAGCAAGAATAAGAAAAAGGGAGGGGCAAATGGCAACGCCAGCAACGGGAGGCTCCCAGAGGGATCTAGGGAAGGTAACCAGAGCCCCGACAGAAATGGCGGTGGGGATCAGGGTGGTGGTGGTAGCAATGCAGACCAGGGCGGAGCTGCAGGTGACGGAAATAATGGTGGTGGCGGTGATGGGGGCAAGGATCAGGACAGGGGTGTAAACAATGACAACGCGGAACATGATTTGTCGGTCACTCCCAAGAGTAAGAAAAAGGATAAGTCCCAAAAAGGAACGGGAACCGAATCTCCTCCTCCTCCAACCAACGCGTTTGACGACGGCTCTCTTGACGACGTAAATTTGAACGACGACGAAGGGAAAAGCGCTAGTTCTGGGTCGCACGCGCCAGAGTCTAAGAGTGGGATTGGGGCCGCTATTCATACCAAAATCGCATCGCTTGGTGGTTGGGGCGTCAGCGGATCCTTGAGTGGTAACGATGCCCATACCGACGACACTGGCGACAAGAAGAGCAGCCTTGAGAGCAACCCTTGGAGCACCAGCGGCCCGAAACAATCAGCATCTGTAGCATTTTCAGTCGCCGACACCGATGCGACACAGAGCAGGACCAAAAAACAAGCAGAGACTCCCCAGGATGCTGTAAATGGGGACGAGGACCCATGGGGATATCAGTATCCGTCCAAGAAAAAGAGCAAAAAGAACGATCCCGCATCTGCACCTGTCGCTTCGCCAACTCCAGCAGTAAATGACGACCTTGCAGGCAAAGAGGACACCAAAGAGACGAAGAACAAGAAAGCACGCGATTCATTAGTTGAGGACCAAGACAAGTCAGATCCCATGCCGCAGCCCAAGCCAACGTCCAGGCAGGAAGCGGCGAAAAAGGAAGATGAGGGCTGGTCGTTTTGGGGACTTGGGAAGAATAAGAAGAAAGCCGAAGAGAGTGTCAAACCAACTGAACAAATACCACCGCCTCCACCGCCACCGCCGCCTCCTCCCGTGCCACCTTTACCATCCGCAGAAGCAACGCAACTCACTGAGAATGTCTGGGCTGGATCTGGAGCGAAGGAGAAGAAGAAGAGAAGAGAAAAGGGAGCACAGCCTGACATTATAGCCGTGCCAGAACCCGAGGCTAAGCCTAAATTTAAGGTTGCGCCACCTCCAGTAGAGGACGATGCTTGGGGCTATACTGCCAAAAAATCGTCCAAAGAGGATAAGAGAGAGAAAGAGAGAGAGAAGGATAGCAAAGACAAAGACAAGAAGAAGACGATAACCAAGTCAGGCTTGGCTGACGAACCAATCCCATCAAAGCTTCCTATACCTATTCCTGATCAACACAAACGTACAAACGGCAACGAAACGTCAGATGGACTCGACAAAACTGATCAAGACGAAGGAAGCTGGAGCTTCTGGAGCTTTGCAGGCAAAAAGAAGGGCGACTCATTTACAGAATCCGGCGTGGACGAAGGGTCTCACAAGGCGGAAACACAAAGTCCCAAGTCTTCTGGAGAGCGTGTTGACAGCGGCTTGACGAGTAAAGGGGAAAAGGACAAGAAGAAGAAGCCATCAGCTTCTGATCCGTCCAAAGGTGATTCCAAAGCCCCAAAGTCTAGGGATGAAGGCGTCTTGGACTCTAAAAAGGTCAAAAAGAAAGGGAGCACTGATTTGGTTCGGCTAGGCGCCTTAGACAATCCGCCGCTTGCAGAAGATGCTAACGCTACAGGGCTGGACACGACGGACGCATTCGGTGGCAGTGTAGACTTCTTCGGTTCTTGGGGTATTGGTAAGAGCGATAAGAAGCGAAGCGATTCGTCGTGGAAGCCCGATGGCATCGAAGAACCGACCGACCGCACTCCGATCCAGGACAAGAAGAAGCAGAGTTTCAAAAGTCCGATTGAGGTGGTGGGCGAGACTACTGGTGAGATTGTCCATCCCGACGACGTAGAGGAGGTCAGGGGCAGCAAGGTTGAGGATGTCGACAGCTTTGTTTGGACAAAGTCCGGCAGGGCAAAGTCGAAATCCCAGAAGGAGGCCTTGGCTGATCCACCTCCTCGTGCGCCAACACCCCCTTCCGTGGACCCTACTGAATCTGAAATGGAAGCAGCAGATCCCGATGCGGCCACAACTTCTAAATCGAAAGCGCCTAAGCTGACCGAGAAAGACCTGAAAAGACTCGAACACGAGAAGGAGAAGGCCAGACTTGAGGAGGAAGCACAAGCCAAGGCAGAAGCCGCTCTTGATGCCAAAGAGCAAGCAGAACTAGCTACACTTACGGACAAGAAAAACAAGAGGAGTAGGTTGCTTAAATCGGATCAGACCAGACTCACTTTCCTCCAACAGAGCGTCGCAAAACGGGCTGAGGAACGAGCTGCGCGAGAAGTCAAGGCCAGAGAGGCTGAGAAGAGAGCCGCCGAGGAGCAAGCAGCCAGAGAAGCTGAAGAGGCTGCTCGCAGAGAGGCTGAAGAGCAAGCGGCACGGGAAGCAGAAGAGCGGGCTGCTCGCGAAGCGGAGGACCAAGCTGCCGCCATCGCCGATGAAGCAGAAATCAAAACCTTGGTTGCGAAGAAGAACAAAAAGGGCAAACTATCTAAGAAGGATGAAGAAAAGCTTACCCAGCTTCGAGAAGCTGCCGCAAAACGCTCCGAAAGGCGCGCCGCTCGCGAAGCACAAGAGCAAGCTGCTAAGGAAGCCCAAGTGCCAGGAGAGGACGAACCGGAAGTCGAGGCTGCCAACGAAGCTGAAGACGCCAAAGCCGCCGCAGCGACCGAAGCAGGAGACGATGATCAGCAGCAAGCCGACCGCGAGGCTGAGGGACAGGAACGGGCTACCCGTGAAGCAGAAGAGCGGGCCGCTGCCATTATCAAGGATGAGGAGGAGGAATTGGCTGGCCTATTGGCAAAGAAGGAGAAAAAAGGTAAGTTTCTTAGGAAAGAAGAGGAGAGACTCGTCACTCTTCGGGTAAGTGCCGCAAAACGCGAGAGAGAACGAAAAGCACGGGAAGCCGAACGAGCAGCCGAAAAAGCCGAACGGACTGCCCGAGAGGAGAAGGAAGCCGCCCGAGAAGCAGAGGAGAAAGCTGCCCGCGAGGCAGACGAAGCAGCTCGCGAGGCAGAAGAACAAGCTGCTACTCTTGCCGCTGAAGAAAAAGAACTAACCGCGTTGAGAGAGAAGAGGTCCAAGAGAGGAGGTCGGCTCCTTCGAAAAGACGAGGACAGACTTGCTGTTCTAGAAGACAATGCTGCAAAACGGGAGGAAGAGCAAGCTGCTAAAGAAGCCGAAGAGGCAGCTCATGAAGCTGAATTACGGGCCCGCGAAGCAGAGGAACAGGCCGCCGCTCTTGCTTCTGTCGCTGCTGCAGAGGAGGAGGAGTTGGCCGCGCTGAAAGCAAAGAGAGCCAAAAGGGGAGGCAAGTTGCTCAAAAAGGAGGAAGAGAGGCTTATTGAACTCCAGAGAAGTGCAGTCAGGCGCACCAAAGAGAAAGCAGCCCAAGACGCAGAGCGGGCTGCTCGTGAAGAGAAGGAGCAAGCTGCTAAAGAGGCAGAGGAACAGGCCGCTCGAGAGGCTGATGAGGAAGCGAAAGAAGCAGCAGAGCGAGCTGCTGAGGAGGAAAAGGAGGCGAAAGAAGCTGCCGCGATTGCTGAAGAAGAGCGGGAAATAGCTCAGTTGCTTGATAAGAAGAACAATTCGTTCATGGGCTTGTCAGGTAAGCTGGAGCAGAGGTTGACTATGCTCCAGGCCAAGGCGACGAAACGAGCCGAGGAGCAAGCAGCCCGTGAAGCTGAGCGTCTTGCTCGCGAAGCTGAAGAACAGGCAGCTCGGGAAGCTGAGCAAGCAGCCAAAGAAGCCGAAGAGCGAGCAGCCAAAGAAGCAAGAAAGGCGGCTGCGATTGCTAAAGAGGAGGAAGAACTTGCACAACTCCTCGAAAAGCGGACTAAGACCATCCGAGGAAAACTCTCACCTCAAGGCGAAGAAAGGATAACCGAACTTCAAGCCAGGGCTACCAAGCGGGCTGAAGCAAAAGCTGCTCGCGAAGCTGAAGAAGAGGCTGCCCGGGAAGCTGAGCGAATAGCCAAAGAAGCTGAGGAGCGCGCTGCTCAAGAAGCAAAGCAAGCTGCTATGGTTGTTGAAGAAGAGAAGGCGCTTGCTTTATTGCTTGAGAAGAAGGCCAAGTCAACACTGTCATCCAAAGGGGAGGAACGGCTGAAAGTGCTTCAAGCTAGAGCTGCCAAGCGGGCTGAAGAACAGGCTGCCCGAGAAGCGGAAGAGCAAGCTGCTCTAGAGGCTGAGCGGCTGGCCAAAGCAGCTGCTGCGATTGCTAAAGAGGAGGAGGAACTCGCGTACCTACTCGAGAAGAAGTCCAAAACAGCCAGAGGAAGGCTTTCGCCTCAATTCGAAGAGAGACTAACCGAACTTCAAGCCAACGCCGCTAAAAGAGCTGAAGAAAAGGCTGCCCGAGAAGCTGAGGAGCAAGCTGCTCTAGAAGCTGAACGGCTGGCTAAAGAAGCTGAAGAACAGGCTGCTGAAGAGGCTAGGATAGCTGCTGAGGAAGCTGAGAAGGCTGCCGCCATTCTCAGGGAGGAGAAAGAGCTAGCTCTCCTCGTGGAGAAGAAGGCCAAATCAGCAAAAGGAAAGCTATCGCCTTCGTTGGAGGCAAGACTAAGTGAGCTCAAAGCCAATGCCTCAAAGCGTGCCGAAGAGAAGGCAACTCGAGAAGCTGAAGAGCAAGCTGCCCGAGAGGCTGAACAAGCAGCCAAGGAAGCCGAAGAGCTTGCCGCTAAAGACGCTGAAGAGGCTGCTGCAATCGCCAAAGAAGAGAAGGAAATTGCCCTCCTACTTGAAAAGCAAAATTCCTTCAGAGGTCTTTCAACCAAGGGGGAGCAGAGGTTGAATGAGCTGCAGGCTAAGGCGACAAAGCGGGCAGAGGACAAGGCCGCTCGGGAAGCTGAAGAACAGGCTACCTTGGAAGCTGAGCGAGTAGCCAGGGAGGCGGACGAAAAAGCTGCTGCAGTCGCCAAAGAAGAGGAGGAATTGGCCCTCCTACTTGAAGAGAAAACTGCATTTAAAACCCTATCGAGCAAGGACGAGCAGCGATTAAACAAGCTACAAGCTAGAGCGACGAAAAGAGCCGAGGAAAAAGCCGCTCGCGAGGCTGAAGAGCAGGCTGCCTTGGAAGCTGAACGACTAGCCCGAGAAGAAGAGGAAAAGGCTGCTGAAATCGCAAAGGAAGAGGAAGAAATTGCTCAGTTAATTGAAAAGCAGTCTTCATTCCGAGGCCTATCGAGTAGGGGAGAACAGCGGCTGAGTGAGCTACAAGCCCGAGCTACTCAACGGGCTGAAGAAAAGGCTGCCCAAGAAGCTGAGGCAGAGGCTGCTTTAGAGGCTGAACGATTGGCTAAAGAAGCGGAGGAAAAGGCAGCTGCAATCGCCAAAGAAGAGGAAGAAATCGTGCAGTTACTCGCGAAGAAGAAAGCCAAGGGCCTAACCAGCAAAGGAGAGCTGCGACTAAGCGACCTCCAGGCAAGATCGGCAAAGAGAGCCGAAGAGAAAGCTGCCCAAGAGGCTGAGGAGCAGGCTGCCTTGGAAGCTGAACGACTGGCTAGAGAAGCAGAAGAGAAGGCCGCCGCAATCGCCAAGGAAGAGGAAGACATTGCTCAGCTACTCGCGAAGAAGAAAGCCAAGGGTTTGACGAGTAAAGGCGAACAGCGGTTAACTGAGCTACAGGCCAGAGCTGCAAAGAGGGCCGGAGAGAAAGCTGCCCAGGAAGCCGAGGAACAAGCTGCATTGGAAGCTGAGCGAATAGCTAGGGAAGAAGAGGAAAAGGCCGCCGTAATCGCCAAGGAAGAAGAAGAAATCACTCAGCTGCTTGCAAAGAAGAAGACCAAGGGCCTGACAAGCAAAGGAGAACAGCGCTTGAGTGAGCTGCAAGCCAGGGCTGACGAGAGGGCAGAAGAGAAAGCTGCACAAGAGGCTGAGGAGCAGGCGGCTAGAGAAGCCGAAGAGGCTGCTCGGGAAGCAGAAGAAAAGGCTGCCCGAGAAGCGAAGGAGGCTGCTACCATCGCCAAAGAAGAGGAAGAGATTGCTGAGCTAGTCGAAAAGAAGAAGACTAGGACATTCAGGGGCCTGTCGAGCAAAGAAGAGCAGCGGTTGAGTGAGCTGCAAGCGAGATCGGCAAAGCGAGCTGAGAAGAAGGCCGTTCGAGAAGCTGAAGAGCAAGCAGCTTCAGAAGCTGAACGACTAGCTCAGGAAGAGGAGGAACGAGCTGCTCAAGAAGCGGCAGAGGCTGAGGCGATCGCCAAGGAAGAAGACGAACTGGCACAGCTCATTGATAGAAAGGCCAACTCGTTTATGGGCCTCTCATACAAGGCTGAGAAGAGGCTGAATGAGCTTCAGGCCAATGCCGATGAGAGAGCGGCTCGCGAGGCCGAAAAGCAGGCTGCTCTAGAGGCTGAGCAAGCTGCTCAGGAAGCGGCCGCTGAAGCAGCTGCAGTCGCCGAAGAGGAAAAAGAGATGTCCGACTTGCGACACAAGAGAGAGAAGAAGGGCAAACTGTCTAAGAAGGACGGCGAACGACTGAGCCATCTTAAAGAGAAGGCGGCCAAGAGAAAGGAGGCGCAAGCTGCGCGCGAAGCTGAGCTGGCCGCTGCCAATGCCGAGGAAAACGAAGATGACGAGGACGAGGATGGAGACGAGGAGATGATGGATGTTTTTCAGACGGGTGACGATGCTAATGACGACGATGACGACGACGATATCGACGCTGATGATGACGAAGAAGCCATTCGAGCGGCAGAAGAGGAGGCAGCTGCTCGTGAGGAAGAAGAGAGAGCTGCCCGAGAGGCTGAGGAGGAAGCTGCACGAGAAGCTGAAGAGGCGGCCAAGAAGTTGAAGAAGAGCTCCAAGAAAGACAAGAAGGAGAAGGAGGAAAAGAAGGATAGGAAAGACAAAAAGGACAAGAAGGATAAGAAGTCGCGGGATCTTCCATCCGAGGCAGAAGCGGAGCGAGATGCTCAGCCAGAGTCGGGGCCCAAAGCAGATCCTGATTTTGATATGAGCCCTGCTGAGATTGAAGCGCTGCTTGCGCCCAAGGAGACGGGCGCAGCAGGTGCATTCAGCTTCTGGGGCCTCGGTGGTAGGAAGTCGAAGCCAAAAGGTATGTTTGGACTGTGTCATCCATTTTGAAGGAAGATTGCTAATTAAGATCAATAACCTTAGATGAGCCGGAGCCGGAGCTAGAGACTAAATCAAATGACGACCGATCGCAGAAATCCTCAGAGCGATCAAGATCCCTGGGCGGTAGAATTGCTAATGGCCTTAAACCATTCGAACAAACACCTGAAGAAGTAGCCGATCCCGTCCGCCCACTATTCCCGCCCCCGCCAGCATCTAACTCGGATGAAGAAGAAGAGGAAGCCGCAGAGATACCAAAAGTCGAAGCGGTGGATGATGAACCGGTGGCTAGAGAAGAACCAGCAGCTGACTTTGAACAGGAGGACGATGGCCTACACTATGGAGATGTCATAGAAGAGACGCCAACCAGGAAGAAGGAGCCGCGACCTCCTCAGGATGATCGCTCCAGGAGAAGAAGAAAGGCGGAGGAGCCAGTAGTCGTACCAGTACCGGTAGACTTTCCGGATAGAGGCGATAGGGGCACATCACGAAGGCATCGAAGACCTTCAGACGTTCCAGGGGGATTCCCTGGCGATGATGGCGACGAAAATGAGATTGTTGCCATCATTGACGAAGGGCCAAGGAAGGAAAGAAAGTCTAAGAGGCGGCGACCCAAGGAGGAGGATATGCCTCCTCCGCCTCCGCAAATGCCGATGCCACCACCACCACCACCACCGCCTCCTCCTGTCGTCCCCGAAGCGCCTTTGACGCCACCGCCGGAGCCAAAATCATCGAGGAAAGAAAGGTCAAGATCCAGCCGAGAGAAGGAGAAATGGCCTGCTGTGGCATCCCCTCCGCGCAGAGAGAGAGAAAGAGAAGAGAAGCGATCATCTAAGCACAAGTCGGAACGATCGTCTCGGCGGACAGTGGAAAAGGCGTCTTCCAGAGACTCCACTTCTGACAGGGCGGAGCGAGCAGAAAAGTCGGGCAAGTCTTCAGGGCGGGACCGACTCACAGGGATATTCAGCAGCAAACCTCCCACTAGATCAATGTCTACACGAGAAAAGGAGAGGCGATCTAGTATGAACGACAGCAGCAGGCCTCCTAGGCCCAGGAGGAATACCGTTACTAGCCACGGCCTTGTTTCTCCACCCCCAGAAGAGTCTCCTGATGTGACATCGAAGGCTGCCAAAATCCTCGGATTCGACAAGTCAGCGTCGAAAAGAAGGTCTCGCAGGGCGCATTACCAAGATGAGGAAGAGGCTGTTATGATGGGAGCTCTTGGCGATGATCCTCACCCAGATTATCCACAGGAAAGACATCGAAACAGGAGATCTCGCGAAGATGAAGTCGTCATGCCGGCAGAACCCTCCAGCCCCGAACACTCACACAGGCGAGCGGCTTCGACTTCAAAGAAGGCGGGATTGGGCGGGCTCTTTAGCGGTTTCATGACTCCTAGAGCATCCAAGGTTGAGACTGGCGTAGATTTCGACATACCCGCGGTAGAGACAGACCGAGAAGGTCCACGAGTATCTAGCCGCAAGATCAGAAAGTCAGAGCGAGAGTCAGAGCGGACCGGTGATGATCGTGAGCGACGACGGAAGCGCAGAGATGATAGCGAGACTCGTAAATTGGCAGAGAAAGAAGCTCGTCGTGAGCGACGGGCTGCTCGCCAACGCGAAGCAGATGAACAACGTGAAACGGAAGAGCGAGAGGCTCGACGAGCGGAACGACGTCTGCGCAAAGAAAGGGAGAGGGAGAAGGAGAGAGATAGAGAAAGGGAGAGAGAGGAAGACGTACAGAGAACGTCGAAACGCCAGCGACGCAGGTCCCACGCTGAACCGTCTGACGATGAAGCCGCCGAACGACAGCGTAGACGTGAGGCAAGGCGTGCCGCTAAAGCTGCTGCCGAGGAGGAGGAAGCCTATAGCAGGCCGAGGAAGATCAGTCGGCGCCACACTGAGCCTGCGGTAGATGATCATGTATATCCGGCCAAGGAGCGTCGACGAGAACGAGACGGCAAGAGAGCTGCGCCCGGGATGTGGCCACACTCTGGGACGTCCTCTTGGGTCAAGGAGCATTCAGATCCACCTCCGCATCTAGATGATGCTGGACATATGACAGATGCGGTGCAGCACACGGAGGACGAACAGGCCCGGCGTGAGGCCCGGCGCGCTCGGCGACGAGCCAAGCACGAGGAAGTGCCTGTTGAAGATGCAGACGAGAGACGCCGCCGAGAGAGGCGAGAGAGACGAGAGCGCGAGAAGGAGAAGCGCAATGGCGCATCAGAAGGAAGCGATGAACGCCATCGAAGCCGACGAGATTCTGCCGCATACGCAGAGCCAGCGCCTCGGAGCAGCTGGTGGAGAAAGCTCGCCGGATGAAATTCGAGAGTCGCATGAATCTTGAGCAAGCGTGTTTGATCTTTTTGTTTCTTTAATTTCTTTGTTTGATGACCTACACGTCTCAATATGTTTGTTTTCTTTCTTGCTCTCCAACTCTTCTGTTCTGCGTTCTGTCTGGTTTTGTCTTCGCTTGTCATGACATGATGATTATTTTCAACTTCAGACGCTGCTATAGCGGCAAAAGGCGGCATTACCGTATCAATACCTATTTATTACAGCTCAGTCAATTTTTTCCGGGATTTCGGGCCAGTCCATCCCGGACATTTACAGGCAATTTCTATCCCATTCATAGTGTAGCGATGGGATGAGATGAGATTTTGTTTCATTTCGGGTTTCTCTTATCAATTCCGTTCTTCGTTTCGTCGGCGATGTTTGATATGATGTACGAGTTGTTTCTAACGGCTTTCTGAATTGGGAATTGGGTCGCTGGAGGCCAGGTTGTGTTGTGTGTATCACTTTTTGATTTTTTTATCATGAGACGGGAGATGAATGATGCAAAATTGCCTCGGATTACTGGGTATCTGTACTTTTTTTTTTTTCCTCTTTATCTCTTTCTTCTACTTGTGTCTTTATCTTGCATATGCGCTGTGGGTATCTGGGTAGCTGTTGGAATCTTGGACTCGCAAATGATATCAATTGGGCTGAAATCCTAGTGTGTGCTCCGTGTTTGCAGTAGCGTAGCCGTGTATAGGTAGAGGGCACTTGAGCCGGGCAAAACGAGTCATTTGCCGTTTGTAAAGCTGCATGTGGTGCCTCTGTTGGCATTTACTATCTGCGTACCTGTATAGCATTTGTGTAGGTGCATCTACGAATTACTAACCAGGTGTTGGGTGCAAGTATTGCAGTGGATTAAGGTGATGCTAGGATGTGATCACTGCATCTTGGATACTTGGTGACAGGTGATAGGTGGCTTTCCCCCACGGCCTATACCGGAATCGGTTCTGTATCAATTGTTGGCTGTAAGATGTACGTGCAGAGAATATTAGAGAAGGGAGTTCCGTCGTGTGCATGTATCTATGAAACAATCATCCATCGTCACAAAATGGTATCTCTAAAGCTAGGTATGAAAACCAGCAAGTGCCATCGATATCGGGTTGCGTTTTGGATAGCTGTAGATTGTAAACAGCTCTGGCAGCATGTCATTGTGCTATAGAGGGGTCGTATTAGAGCCCGCCATTTTTAGATTTAGCCTTTCCTGCCCTGGCCCGGTCGACGGAAGGCCGTTTTCAACCTCGCCTTTTTGGGGGTGGCGCGGCCTACGGCTTCTTTTCCAATTGACATCAAACCGACCAACTGTTATTACTTTTACTTCCACGTCAGTTCAGGCTGCCAGTCTCTCTTTTGCTGCCGTAAACGCCCTTTCTGCCTCCAGGGGCCGAAAGGGGACGCTGCATCGCAAAGACTCAAAAGGCCCTTTTCTTTTCTTTTCTTGTTTGCTACACCATGAGTGCGCCGGGGAAGCAGGCGTCGCGATGGGGCTCGTTTCTACAGCAGGCCGTGGCGGGCGTCGAGTCCCGCTTGGACAACATCCTGGCCGAGTCGGACGATGATCGCAGTGCGACGCCACCGGCTGCGGCTGCGGCGGCTGCTGCTGCTGCGGCGACGACGACACCTACAACTGCCAGTCCAAAAGTGACGAGCTCTGGTGAGTGAGTGATGATGCGGCGGAGAATAAGCGAGGGGAGGGCAAGAGAGGGGTGAAGAGGATTCCCAGCAATGAGATGCCCATAAAACCAGCCCCAGCAGCTAATCGAAAGGCAATTCGTGACAACAGACTCTCGAGCATCGTCGACCAGCCGCGCAAATGATCGACTACAAGCAAGGCTGGCCAAGGCCTTGGCTAACAAGAATGCGCTTTCGCCGGCGAATGCGTCACCACGCAGCTCCTTCGATGCGGCGAGCCGAAGCTCCATGGAGAGGCCCTCGATGGATCAAGACAAGTCTGAGAATCTGCCGGAACAGAAGCCCGCATCCGAGACGGAGTCGCCTCAAATTGACCCTGATCCCACAACCACCTCTACAGAGACGACGACTACGGAGACGACGACAATACCGATTACAATAACAGACGATGATGCGGCTACAGAGTCTACTTCGGAGCCAGTTGCTGAAAAAGCAGAGGATACCCTTTTAGGAACAGAAGGGCAACAGGGGCTCAATGAGGCACCTTCAACAGAGGAGGAGGAAACCTCGACAAAAGTGGTGAAAGACGAAACTCTGACGGATACTGATGCGGCAGCAACGGTTGTAGAAAATGGACCTGATGCTGCCGAGTTGGCTCGCGAGCTTGAGGAAGCAAAGTTGCGACATCGAGAGGAGATTCAAGAGTACGTTGAACGCATAGACTCTATACAGTCCAAACTCCAGTATCTCTCTAAAAATGCCGCCGACTCTGCAAAGCAGGCTGCGTCAGCTGCACCATCTGGTAGCCAGGAGAAGAAGCTCGCAGAGAAGGACGAGCGGATCGCGCTGCTGATGGAGGAAGGCCAGAAATTGGCTGGAGCAGAGCAAAAGTATCGAGCAGCGATCAAGTCTTTGCGGCTTCAAGTGGGCGAGCGCGATAAGCAGTTGGACGAAGCACGGAAAGCAAAGGACAGAATGTCATTGGATATTCAAGCGCTGCGCGACCGCTTAGACGGAGATGAAGAGAAGGAAAAGCGCCGGCAGGAGGCCACCAAAGCTACTGCAGCTCTGCGGAAGGAAATTGACGCCTTGAAGAAGGACAATGCCAACAAAGACGCTACGATTCGTCGGCTTGAACAGGAAGTAAAGTCGAAGGAGGAGCAAGGGCAGGTTGCCAAGGCGGATGCTGTCAGCAAGGCCGTGGCCGCAGAGCGAGTGAAACAAAAGGAACTCGAAGAGGCAAATGACGCCGTTCGAGCGGAATTGGAAGCTCTGGGTGAAAAGGCCCGACTAGATGCCATAGAAGCGAGCGAAAAGCTCGAGCGTGCCATCCAGCGCGGTAACACCGTCGAAGCTGAGCTACGTCTTGAGCTTCGGAGCATGGAGGGCAAGCTGGAAGGTGTACGAGTAACCGCGGAAGAAGCTGCCTCTAGCACAGGAGGCGAGGCTCAGGCCAAGTTGTTCCGGCAGATAGAGACGTTGCAGTCACAGTATGCGTCGGCCAGGCAAAACTGGCAGGGCATTGAAGCGTCGTTGATGTCGAAAACGACCAGCCTGGAGAGTGAGAGAGATGAGGCACAGCGCCGAGAGTCTGAAATGCGCAAGAAGGCACGGGATGCGGTACGTCTAACATGTTTCATGCAATTTCAACCCTTTCCTCATTTCTGGTCGATATACATCCATCAACATATAGTATTTTTTTTGTTAACTTTCTTACCATAGGCCAAGCGTAGCAGAACTCTCGAAGATGAGCTACAAGATGTTCAGATGCAGCTAGAATCCTGCCGCGAAGAGATGGCTGCTCTCCAAAAGTCTTCAAAAGCTACCGAGACGGCTCTCGAACTAACCCGCACGGACCTAGACAAGGAGAAGCAGGCCTCAAGCAGAGCCTTTACGGCTGAATCAGGGCGACAATGGATCGATGAAGTTGCGGGTGCAGCATCATCACGAACCCAAAGCCGCCCAGAGTCACCGTTGCTCTCCGTCCCACGGACTTTCAGCTCCGAAGCTGTCTCATTATCTGTTCCCAACCGCATTCGACGATCTCCCACTCCTGTAAATATACTAGATACCGCAGCAGAAGGATTCAGTCCTCTTCGCCGGTCTTCTGCATACCTACCGCCTCGTATAGGGACAGGACCACTTTCACTTTCCGGATCCGTTCCTCCATCTCCCTTCTCTCCTCTGGATCAGCCGTTGGAATCACCACCTACGATACCTCCGTCTGTAACAGAGAGAGAAAATGGGATCAGCGATACGGCCCCTTCGTCGCCTCGCAATTTAGCACAAGATATGATTTCAGTGTCGACGGTGGCGGCAGGTCCGTCTGTTCAATTAGTAGAACGGATGAGCGCCGCAATACGTCGTCTAGAAGCTGAAAGAGTTGCTGCTAAGGAAGAGATGGCGAGGGTGTGTAGTCAGAGGGATGAGGCGAGATCAGATATGGTAAGCCTGATGAAGGATTTGGAGGACGCAAAGGCAGCGTCTGCAAGGGTGCCGGATCTGGAAAGGGAAGTTGCCGAACTGGATACGAGATACCAAACTACCTTGGAGTTATTAGGAGAGAAGAGTGAGCTGGTTGAGGAGCTGAGAGCGGATGTAGATGACGTGAAGACGATGTATCGGGAATTGGTAGAGCGAACTGTAAAATAAGTGTGGCTTGTTCATGGGTTTGGGCTAGAAAGGGGGAAGCAGGGAGAATTTCAGAAGGACACAGAAACAAGGGGAAGGAAGGAAAAGCGTAATGAAACGCAATGATTTGGAATGACAAAGCGTGGTATCCTATGTAGATTAGACTTGTACACTTTTATGCACTACTATATCATTCCCCTGTCGGCAGCTGTTATATCTGATAAAGCTTGCTAATAATTAGTCAACAAGCTGGATGCCTTCTCTTTCAGCGCCTTGGATGATAAATTGGCGGACCTGTTAATGGCACGTCAGTCCAATATATACATACATGAAATCCGTGTATGAAGGGGGAGATGACTGTGAGATGAGGTATCTCATCAGGGTGTCCTTACCTCTTTGTCTGGAGCCAGGTCAATAGCAAGTTCTCCGTCGGTAGTCTTGAGTGTAAAATCAGCTTCCTCTTTCAGAAGAGCAACGGCAGTGTCTCCTATACCACACGTCATATTAGCTTTGTGTTTCGATTGCCTCCCCATGAGATATCTGTGGCATGCGATACATACCGTGACCCTCCGCGACAGCATGGTGAAGAGGGGTGAAGCCCTCATTATCCGTCGCATTCAGGGGGCTCCTGTTCTTCAGCAGGAGCATCACCATGGGCACGGAACCGACGGCCGCGGCACGGTGGATGGGGTATTGGCCGCGGCGATCGCGGACACGGGTTGATGCTGGGGGTTTGGAGCTGATGAGGAGGCGGGCGACGTCGAGGTTCTTTTTGGAGGCGACGAAGTGGAGGGCTGTCTGGGGGTTGGTGTTAGCTGAACTGTACTGTAGTATCTCCATACGCATAAGTTGTATCTGATCTTATTTCAGAATACAGGGATATCTTTGACTCACTTGGCCGTTGTTATCTAGGACATGAGTTAGTTAGGCACATGAGCAGCGAATAGCCAAGAGTTAGATAGTCTAGTTGAGGCAGTGACTTACTCTTGATGTTAACGTCAGCGCCCCTTTGGAGCAGCAGATTTAATGCTGGCTCGCTGTTTTGAACACTGGCTGAGATCATGAGGGGAGTCCAGCCGCTGTCGTCCTATGTTTTGTAGACAAGTTTGGTGTGAGTAAGCTAAGTTGAAACTTGTCTTTCATTTAGATGCCGGAAATCGACGATGACGATGACTTTACTCGAAAAGGAAGACGCATTTACCTGGATATCAGGGTCAAAGCTTGACTGGTTTGCTAACATGAGGAGAATATCATAGCTGTTGGAAGAAGCTGCCCAATGAACGGGGTATCTGCCGTCGTCATCTTTGCGTTTTGAGAGCTTGGGATCCGTCTATGAAATGTAGGTGTTAGTAAATGATTTGAGATTCATCTTCCTAGATGCTTATGCGTATTGGTTTTGTCGTTTTTTTTTAGCCTACCTTGAGGAGACCTTCTGCTACAGAGACTGGGCCATGTTAGCTTTGTAAAGCCCAAATGTGTGGGTATGATCAAGCGCTCAATACCTCTGCCTTCTCTTGCAGCCGTGTGCAGCGGAAATTTATCGCTATCTGTATCCGCCATGGTGAGAACAATGCGTCGCTTGTATCTCGTATATATTGGATCTTTGTCAAAGAAGCTGTTTCCGGTAAAAAAGAGAGCAATAGATTCTTGAGTGATAGAGAAGGAGATGTAGCTGGGCAAGAAACCCAAAGTTGCAGGGTAAGGCGTTGTAACTGAAGCTTCCAGGCCACTGCTGTATTGCGTACTGGGTGCTCGCCGCCTGTATTTTGTTGGTGCGCCACAGTCTGGACTGCAGCATGCATGCACCCCACAGCGCCTGCGCCACAGAAGGCTGAACCTCGCAAGTTCAATTCAAGTTCGCCTCTTGCAGATGCTTTTTTGTTCTACAAACGCGAATCGACTCCAAATCCCATCTTTTTGTGTTCCAATTATCTGCATCTTTCTTGCGTGTCCATGGAGGCACCACAGACGCCTCAAGACGCGCTCCATCTGAGTGCGCTCGCGTCTCAAAATGCCTCTACGACGAGGCATCTCTACTCTCGGCTCGAATTGTCCAACGGCAAGCGCCAGAAGCTCGAGGACGTCTTCGAAGATGCCGTCATGAAGCGTCGATTCGAGGCCGAATACGCGGCTGTCCAGACCCTGCCCGAAGCGCTTGCGGCGAAACAACCATCGAAGCAACCACTACGGAAGACAGCGGCCAAGGCTGGAGGACCGGCGCGAAAAGCACCCAAACTTCTTGAGGCTGGACCTGGAGCATCACCGACTGCGTCCAAGGCCAACGGAGACGAGCCGACGATTTCGACAACGACGGTACCACAGAGCATGAGCTTGACAGTCAGAGGATCACCGGCCATCCAGCAAGTCAAGCCCGAATGGCACCCGCCGTGGAAGCTGATGAGGGTCATCTCAGGCCATTTGGGGTGGGTGCGCAGCTTGGCAGTCGAGCCTGGGAACAAGTGGTTTGCTAGCGGTGCTGGCGACAGGACGATCAAGATCTGGGATCTCGCCACGGGGTCGCTGCGATTGACATTGACAGGACACATTAGCACCGTGCGCGGCCTGGCTGTGTCTCCACGACACCCGTATCTCTTCTCCTGCGGCGAGGACAAGATGGTCAAGTGCTGGGATCTGGAGACGAACAAGGTGATCCGCCACTACCATGGCCATCTTAGTGGCGTTTACACATTGGCGCTGCACCCGACGCTGGATGTCTTGGTGACCGGTGGTCGAGATGGCGTTGCTCGAGTTTGGGATATGCGGACGCGCAGCAACATTCACGTTTTGTCGGGCCATACTGGTACTGTGACTGATGTCCAATGTCAGGAGGCAGATCCCCAAGTGATTACAGCATCATTGGACTCTACCGTCCGGCTATGGGACCTGGCGGCCGGAAAGGCCATGGGCGTTCTCACCCACCACAAAAAGGGCGTTCGAGCGTTGGCTGTCCATCCTACCGAGTTCACCTTTGCGTCGGGTAGCAGCGGCAGCATTAAGCAGTGGAAATGCCCGGAAGGCGCTTTCATGCAGAACTTTGAGGGCCACAATGCCATCATCAACACCATGAGCGTAAATAGCAACAATGTTTTCTTCTCAGGTGGTACGTATCTCTCTTCCTTAGTAGCACATACTGGCCATGATTGATAACTAACCCCAAACTTCAGGTGACAATGGCTCAATGAGCTTCTGGGACTGGAAGTCAGGCCACCGATTCCAATCTTTTGAGACAACAGCTCAGCCGGGCTCATTAGACGCCGAGTCAGGCATCATGAGCTCGACGTTTGACCGCTCTGGACTGCGTCTCATTACGGGCGAGGCCGACAAGACTAGTAAGTGTTTCTTCGATGGGGTTCTCCACATTCCATTGATATGTGCGCATGCTAATTCCTTTTTCCCACAGTCAAAATATGGAAACCAGATGAAAAAGCGTCCGAGGAGACGCATCCGATACAATGGACGCCAACATTGGCGCAAAGGAAATTTTAGCCAGGAGTTTATGGGGAGTAATGCTATCTGATTTTTGTTCTTAATTCTCGAGTTTTACCAAGTATATATATCAAGCGGCAACGGGAGAAGAATAGAACTTGCACCGCAAATCACTGGCGGATGGGCACATGCATTATTTATGGCATTTGATGCATCTCTGACACTCACGGAGGAGAAATACTAGTAGCCAGGCAAGATGACACGTGTATTAATTATTTTGGGCCAATGTTGGTAAAAGAAATGTGTCTTGTTTTATAATGATAACAATCAATGTGCTGTACATATCCATGAGTTGATCTGCTTCGTAATCTCATTGCTATTTTTGGTATCCAAATTCACCAACACACGCTGAAGTACAAAATATCTAATCAAATCCTCTTTTCTCCTTCATTACCCTTCCTCACCTGTCAAACTTTTAGTGTACACAATAGTTCATTAAAGCGTGCATAACGTAGGAAGTATTGAGAGCCGTTCCGTTCATACGCTCAGGCCCATGGACTTGAGATCCGCGTCATCGCGCAGCGCCATCTTCACCTCGTCGTCAGCAATAGCCAACCGCAACTTGCTTGACCGGTCCGCTCGATGGGCCTCTAAATTAACCAGACCAGCCGCAACCAGCTCTAGAGCCGCGGCATGGATGTATTGTGGCCGTCCCACCATGCGCCGACCGCCTTGGTTCCCCTTGCCGAGGCCGGGAAGGATCTGGGCCATGCCTGGAGGTGGACGGGCGGCATAAGCCGTAGAGCGCTGAAGTTCGTCTAGAGTTTCGCCAAGAGTCGTCTCAGCCAGACCAGATCTTCGGATTCTTAGTAGCAGTGCTGCCATAAGCATCTTCGACGTAAGAGGGAGGCCACGCAGATGTTGTTGGATGGGATTGGTCGTGGCCTCATTGATAGCTCTCTTGATGGTAGAGATGGTCACTCTGCCTCGCCGAGACTGGTCGGGAACTCCATTTTCATTCGCTCTTTTGCTTGGAGTCATTGGGTCGCCAGGAGCATCGCCCTCTGCCAGCTCAACCGCTCGACGACAGATATCCAGCGCTCGTCTGGCGTCTCCGCTGACAGCAGCTACTTTACGGCTCGCAAACTGAACGGCATCTGCATCGACAATGTTTCCCGGTACGCCTTCAAGACGAGATTGTATGATTTTCATAAGCTGGTCGTGGTTGTAGCCGGGGAAAGTGATACGAGTAAGGCCTATGTTGAAGCTGTTAGACATCTTGCTTTTCTAAATGACGGATGTTAGTTTTCGTTGTACGCACCTAAACGACTGCTGATCTTGTTGCTCAAAGTTCTCTCTGGAAGATCCATCGTGTTGGCTACTGCAAGTACGATAAGACGACTGTGCCGGAGGGTTGGCCAGTTGAAAAAGTTGTACATGACTGCCTGGTTTTTCGTGACTAGCTGATCGAGTTCGTCCATCAGCACCACGCATGGAACACGTCGTGGGCTAGGATTACTGAACTCTCGCTCCAAGAGGTCGAGAGACTGGGCAGGGCTTGCTCGTTCACCCTTGATAGCTTCCCATAGCAGCGAGTATGCTTGGTGAGGATCTGTAATCTTCATGCCGTTAATCTCAACAAATATGAAGTCGTCTAATTCGTCTGAACCGACAGCTTCTTCAAGGCGAGAAATGACTTCTCGTACCGTGGCCGTCTTTCCAGTTCCCGGAGTCCCGGAGATATAGATACAGTTGCCAGTGCCCTCCGTGATCGCGGCTTCTAAATGTGAGTATACCAGTGAGAATTCTCCTTCACGACAAGGCAAGCTAGAGGGTACTGCTGAGACGTGAAGGCGTGAACGTGCAATCTGGAACGGAGAAGATTGAATTTGGCTAGGCGACAGCTTTCTAGTAGCTAGAGGCGTGAACTCGAGTTTCTTTCCGCCACTCCTCGGCCCTCGCTTTGACTTGGGGGTTGTCGCTGAGTTTCTGCTTGTCTTAGTTGGTGTTTGAGGCGGTAGGTATGTGCCCTCGGCGTTTGGCGGTGATTGAGCTCGAGGTTTTCGACGGGTTGCTCTGGTATTCTTCTCTACGAAGTCTTTCAAGGCAGATACGTCCCCATTCTCATAAATTTCTTCCCATACAAACTCGTCCGTGTATGTAGTAGATCGGGTGTTGCAGCCACGGCGACATACAAACGTTTTCCCAAAATCTGGTGAGTTTCGTGATATCTTTCCGGAGGGATGCGCGCTGAGAAAGGCGTCCTGGGACATGATGTTGGCTTTGCCATTGATCGACGCCAGGGGATTTACGTCAAAGGATGGCGAGATGTACAGCTCGTTCTAGATTGTTGGTTAGAAGAATGATGTTTCGTTGAAAGAATAAAAGGGAATAGCAACTGTACATACCCAGTAGAAGTCTTCTCGCTTTCTTCCCTTGTTACGGATCTCCTTCTCTGTCAAGAACCACATGAAATTGGCGCTCATTTCGCCAGTCTCGCTGTCCTCCTGGAAATCGCAGATGATGGCTACCCATGCTCCAATGGACCCATCGGCCGCCTTGAGCATCACCGTGTCTCCAACGCGGCATTCGAAATCGCCATATCTGGCCCCAACAATCTTGGAACTGGCCGCAACTCTCCTCCTCTTGCGATCCCCGTCGCCCTTTTCGCCATTATCTGGGTGTTCGGTGCTGTATATCCATTCCCATGATATTTCTTCGGTTTCGGAATTATTGTCTGATTCTTCGCTAGCTACTGCTGCAGAAAAAGCACGTTTGCGCCCTCGGGTCGAGTGAGAATTGGTTTGAGGAGTGGTTTGGGCCGTCATTGGCGAGGATGCCGGGATAAAGATGAATGGATCTTAAAGACTGCTACTGTGCGGCTTGATGAGCTAGAGTTTAGTGTCCTGGGTGAATTGTCGTATCCTTGAAAATATAATCAGAGCAGTGACAGCATTTGATTGAGCTGCAAATGAATCATGGAGCTTAAAGCAGCTCAGCAAGTTACACCCAGCACTTAGTAGGGTAGCTTAGTGGCCTGGATCAATTAACGCGTCTGGATTTTTGGGAGACGCGCCGGAGAGAACTCGATATGTGCATAGTCAATTGATGCATATATGTCCACTACACAGCAAGCACACCATCCAGTATCTATCTACCAATAAAGACGAAGAAATGCAAAATATTACGGCTCTAAATATCGTGTATTTATGAGTATCTATTGGAAATACTAAAATATATTATGCTTGGTCAGTGGAAGTGCTATGCAATGACAGTGGCTGATCAAAGTGAAGCAGTGTACGTAGCTAGGTAGGATACGCTTCACGCCATTGTCGGGATCGGCTGTGAGATTGTTGTATTATATCTTTGATACGATGAAAGCTATAGCAAAGAAACAATGGATGGGTAATACAGCTAGCTGCATCATTTACAGAGCATCTTTGGCGTATGTGCGACGTAGACTCGCATTCTGCCAAACGGGAACCTGCAAGTGCTTGGCAGTGATTGACTGCTGGCCAGCAGATGCCTCTTGCCGCGAGCATCTCTTTCACTTCTCTTTCACTTCATTCCTTGCCGTCACAGAGCCGCCTCAGGCTCTCAATTTCGGTAGGCTACATGTATCTACTAGTAGACTTGCTGGCACCTGACCACCTCCCCCTTGTTCTTTCTCAAATCATACACCACAGCCTCTCTTCGCATTGTATCTCTTCATCTTATTTATTCATACTATCAACCTTCAGATCTATTTCAGGCACTTTACAAGCTTCTAGGGCAACTTTGGCTGCAAATTACCGAGATGAACAGAGGCAAGCTTCAGGCAAGCTCTCGGCCGCCTAGGCATCGAAATTTCCATAACCCAAGTCGACAGAATGAAGGGCCAAGGAAATTTTGGGCCTCGCCAAAAAGAATGGCAACTGCCAAGTCACAAATGAATGACATACGGCAACTAACCGTCGGTTTCGTTGCCGGAGACTATCGCGGGCCGCCGCCTGCTGGTAGAGATCTGCTAGAAGTAAGTGGCATCGATAGCTTTCATACTGCTCTTGTATTCACCAATCCATCCCAATTGCTCGAAAGACACTGATCATTTATAAGGCCACCTTTGTGACATCCATTAAAGAATATGGCTTCTATGCTACACAGTTTACGACACATGACAGCGAAATGGATGCTGTTCGGCAACGGCATCAAGTTTGGATTGTTGCCGATGGGCCAGAGAGTCCAAACGTGCTCAAAATCTTTAGCGAGTCCGTGACCAATCTCCAAGCAGCTATAAATACTCTCAACCAATGTTTTCATGATGCGCGCATATCGAGAGACCTTTTGACTTCGGTGATAATTCCCCAAAAGAGCTCAAGAGTAACCGACGACACTCGTATACGATTCCATCCCAATCAAAGACCTCGAGTATCCAAACGGTTTACCGAGCCTGATGATATGCCAAAAACTGTGGCGGCACTTCTCCAAGAGCTTCGTCCGCATCTTCAAGCTGCTATAAAATGCCTAAAAAGTTCCAATTCCGAAATCAGAATGCGTGTGTCTTTCACGCTCTTGGATGACGATACATTCGGGAAAGACCAAGCAAATCTAATCAACTGGGATGAGTACGCAGCTCAAGTGAAACTGTACTCAAACCAAAGTGGTCTTCATTTTAGTACTCGGTAGCTCTCACAGACAACGATACCCCCTCGTCATTTCTTCGTTGTTTCTCCATACTGACTATATTTGAAGTTTCAAGGAATTCCGTCTTGCGAATTACATCATAAACTGTATGCTGGAATATGACGGTGCTGATGACCTTCGTCTGGATCGCAAAAGCCTGAAACGCACACACACCTTGTACCTCACCATGAGCAACGAAAGAGAGTTAAAGGTGGAAAACTGGACGAGCGATGAGTCCGCATTATCCCGAGCTAAGCTTGGTCTTAGCTCGCCAGTCTCCTACATCGATTGGAAAGTGACGGCTCCAGAAATGTAAGTTTGCTATAAGAGGCCATCTACTGTGCGCACAGCACTGATATAAAGAGGTGATAGGATATTTGACTGGAAACTTCATGCAGAAACGTGGAAATACAAGAGCGTACCGAAAGATCTCTTGAAACTACTCGAAACGCTAAGACTCAGGGACGGCTGCGACGAAGATGAAACCAATTTTCTTCAGCCCTCTGAAGTAGTAGTGACTAAAGACCCTAAATACTGGAACTATGACATTTACCGGACTCGACTGAAGACATCGTTTATCGCAGAGTTTCAAGACACTCCATATGTGCTGGAGATAAGTATAAATCAGGAGTGGGAGGGACTCAAGACTCGCGCGCCAGAGAGCAAGATTAATTGGCAAATGGAGTTTTATGGCAAACACTGGGATTCTGCAATGAATCAAGTCAGTCCAGTTGACCAGAGAAAGGACTTTGGAGAAGGACTGAAGAACATTTGGGTTGGATCGGATCCTGATCTGGAGAAGAGATTTGGGAATTTCCTAGAAGTCTTCTTGAAGGTCCAGCACCAGGTAAACTCTCTTCAAGATGATGAAGCAGATGATGAAGCAGATGATGAAGCAGATGATGAAGCAGATGATGAAGCAGAGGATGAAGCAGAGGACAAGGCAGAGGACAAAGCAGAGGACCAACAGACAGAATAGACGTGTCCGTTACGAGCAGCTACTGACCAGATTGATGGACACATTACGCAATTCAATTCAATTCATTATTCAATTTTTTTTCTCTTCAACTATATTTCTCAGCTCTGGCCTTCTGACTGAGAAGCCATGATCTTTTGCCGTAAAACTGTCAAAACCATATAATTAATAAATGCAAAAGGTTTTGTCGAGCCGTGTAAACGTACCTTCTTCTATTGTGCGGACATTCATCTGTTTCGACTGGACAATGCCTTCCAACTCCTTCAAGTTGTCGCCAAGCTCTTTGACTTTTAAGTTGTAAAACTTTTCAGCCGATTTTAAATTCTGCAGAGTATTAGCTATAGGGTTCACCAGCAAGAAAGATGCAAGATGAAGAAGCCAACTGACCTTCTCAATCATAAACCCTGTGCCCACGTCCACCAGAACCGTCTCGGTACTCGTCAATTCGCCGCTTACGTATAGGGAGTTGGTCAACGGGACCAAAACCGCCTTTGAGCCTGTTTGCATCGCTGCTTTAGCATCATTTCCATTCCATTGCCATAGCCTCTTTCTATCTGCACGACTCGTCGGCTACCCATGGGGATTGCGATGATATATGTATGTACCTTTGCTATCGGCGGCTCGGCTCTGTACGCATCGGAGGCATTCTCTGAACTTGTTCTGGGCGCCGTGGAGCTGGGAGAAGGAGTTTGTGAGGTGTTCGAGCTCTTCCTCGAGCTGCTTCTTGACCTGCGCGAGCTGCTGGGGCTCGAGGGTGTCGAGGTTGACTAAAATATGCTGGAGTTAGCGCTGCTGCTGCTGCTGCTGCTGCGCAATGAAAAGACACTGGATAGAGCAGGAAATGGATGATATAGAAACAAACAAAAACTTACTTGCTTCTTTCTGGCCGCTCGACATGGCTGCTCGTGCTGGTTGTTTTTGGGGGGATACAGTGGAAGCTTGGCCAAGCTGGACGTTAGGGAGTCGTGCCCCTCCAAGCTTGAACCGCTGGGCGGATGACTGTAGAGGGGCTGGCGATTCTTGTAACGAGGATATGGGAACGCAGCTTAATGTGCAGCATGGCTACGTATTTAATTGCAACGAAAATGATTATTGATAATATTTGATTCGATTTTTACTGAATCGGGTTTTTTAAACTCTTTATTTCATGTGTTTTGGTCCAGATGGGAGATTTGCTGACTCTTCTATCGCTGCACACCTTCACGGCTATCTATAGCCGCTCCAGCAAGGTTCTGATATACTGGGGCACCTCTTCCGCCTTCACATTCTCCTTTACGGAGAGTCTCCTGCACTGCACTTCGCAGACGCCCTTTTCTCTCCAGGCCTTTCCAAGTACAACCACGACAGGATAGCCTGTCATGTCTGCGTCTTGCATTTTCCATCCAAATGCTTCTTTGCGGTCATCCAGTACGACGTCCAAGGCTGTCGTCGAGTTTCCATCTTTTGTTAAGCTATCGAAGAAATCCAGTGTCTGTTCATTGACGCCAGATGTTGGAATAATGATCACCTCAAACGGCGCAATAGCCCGAGGCCAGTTGAGCCCCTTATCGTCGGTGAGCTGTTCCGCCACGGCGCCGAGGATGCGAGAGACGCCGATGCCAAAGCAGCCCATCTGGGTTGGGACTGGAACCCCTGGGTTCTGTGGGAGCGCTACAGACGCTTCAAGCGGCTCTGAATAGCGTGTACCAAGGAGAAATGTGTGGCCCAGCTCCAATGCGCGATGGATCTCAAGCTTTCCCGAGTCACAGCGCGGACACCCATCGCCGTCTGCAATGCGTAAGAGATTTAGAACTGTACCGGCTTGTGTTTGCGTTATTGATGATTGTGAGATATGGTTATTCGTCAGTTCCTGTGGAAGTAGAGGAAGCTCATCTTGAAGGTCTTCAAAAGCCCCTGAAAGTCTCGCATCAATGACGTTTAGGAGTTGGATTTCGTCTTTCTGTCCCTTTGCCTCCTGTAAAACTTCGCCCCAGAACGGTACGGCGTCACTGACGCTTGTATCTAGTTCTGGAACGACAGATTTGACAGCATGGATATTCCAGCTGTCATCTGAAGGCGAATCTCCAATCTTTGGGTACCATGCATTTACCAAAGTTTTCCTGTCCTTGGTGATGCCGCGCCAAAGACCGAAATGAGATTTAGAAACTGCACCGTCAATTTGTTGGGATGACCGAGCAGCGGCAACTTCGTCATTGGCAGTATAGCCGCAGCTGCTACAGCTTGCGACTGTGTCCTCCCCAATGGGATGAGAAAGGTGGTATTCATGGCTATGCTCTCCGCCCATGTCTCCTGAGCTGGCCTCGGCTACTAATATCGGCAGCTTCAAATCTGAGAAGAAGGCCGAGTAGGCACCAGCGACGTCGCGATAAGTCTCGACGGCAGACTCGTGGGTCAAATCGAAAGTGTACAAGTCTTTCATGATAAACTCTCGAGATCTTAATAAACCGTGTCTGGGACGGATCTCATCTCGGTACTTTCGTGCTAGCAGATGAGTTAGGAGCTGTGATATACGACAAAAGCTACCAAGGCTCAGAGGGCCATACTAATCTGGTATAACTTTAAAGGCAAATCTTTATAAGATTTTAAAGTGCTCGCGACAAGGGATGTGATTTCTTCCTCGTGTGTTGGCGACAGCATGATAGGCACATCTTTGCGATCTTTGAGTCGAAATAGCTTACCCGAGTATTAGCAACGAGACGTCTGCAATTTGCAAAAAGTGATATACCTCTGGTGAGACTTTATCCAAGCGCCCACTTTTGCGCCATAGTTCTTCAGTTGTGAGAGTCGAGAGAGCAAGTTTGGATGCTCCTATAGAAAAATATCTATCAGTTGAGAAACACTCTCAGAGTAATACGTTGACTAACCTATGCTTTGCATATGCTTGTCAACAAGACGCTCAATCTTATCCTGAACTCGTAGACCCAGTGGGAGCAGCTGAAAAACTCCAGATTGTGCCTGGGAAAATAAGCTATTTAAAAAATTGCCTTTAAAAAGTAGATAATGCATGATATGAGGATCGCCCTACCTGGCGAATAAATCCGGCTCGGATGAGCTTGCCATGACCAGCTATCGAGCAATTAGCTCGACATTCCATCAAAACCGAAAGCAAATTGCTTCATACTTTCGCCCTCAGTGGCCGTGACACCACCAGTGGGCGCCCATATCTTCGACAGGGTTGATCTAAGCCGGGAGGACTGAGCAAAAAACGGCTGTGAAAAGACTCGGATGTGGTTCGAGGGTTGAGCAGCTGTTAGTGGGCGAAGTCCGCCCCGGTAGATCATTTTTGAAGCACGCATGTTCAGCGATTGACACTTCAATCCATTCTAGAAATTTACATCACTATCCAGAAACGATAGTGATTATGCACCTCACAAGAGACAAATCTTAACATGGCCACCAATGAAGAGCGAGTGCTAGATCCAAGACCATTGACATGGTCCCTTAGACGCGCTGCGCTAAGAGTAGCCGCGATAAACGCCCGCATCTGATGGGCCGATAAGATAAGAAATATTTCAAAAAATTACTTGCATCGAATCGCATTCTGATCTGAAATTTGGAGCAGCCAATTTTTACCACCCAGATTGCGGCGCATCTACGCTATGGCGAAGCATTCCAAGAAAAGCAAAGGGCCGCAGCGCTCAAACGAAAATGCGGCGCGCCTTCAGAACGGAATGTCTCAAATCACTTCTCAAATTGAAGCGAAATTGAACGGCAATCCATACAAGCGAAAGAACCCGCCTACTGAAGCGTCTGGCAAGCCGAAACAGCGAAAGCAGCGCGATTCCGAGGCTGCACCAGCCACGAACGGCAGCAGTGACGACAAGGATGCTTTGCTAGCTGAGATTAAGGCCCTGGGAGGAGATGAAGAGGACTGGCGCCTGATCAACGATGTCGCATCTGACGATGAAGTTACTTCAGGATCAAAGGCACCGGTAGACAAGAGACTGAAGAATGAGCTGGCAGCTCTTTCAAAAGAACTTGGATTCTCCGGAATTGTACCAGATGATGCTAGCGACGAAGAAGAGGAGGAGGAGGAGGATGTAGAAGACGAAGAAGAAGACGGGGACGAAGAGGAAGAGGAAGACGATGATGAGAGCGAGGAAGAGGTCAGCAAGAAGAATAAGAACAAGGGCAACAGCGAAACTCTGAAAGCCCCAAAAGATAAGGGACCTGCAGAGAATGAAATGCGAAGGGTTGAAGGCTTGGTAAGTTGATATCCTTAAGTCAAGGGCATCTCTGACAACTAACTTAGTAAACTAGATTTTCGAACCGCGCGCGGACTGGCACGCTGCCAGGCTGGCTCAACTGCCTGAGCCTCAAATCGATGACATTGGTCCCTTCATGTCGGCCATAAACACACTAAAAGAGCATGGAAAATATCTCCTGGAGACGGAGGCGGCGAAATATAGAACGACCATTTTTGCGTCCTCGTCTCACAAATTTCTTGCTACCATCATGACATCTGGTACTCTTACAGACAAAATTTCCGCCCTCACCTTGGCTTGTCAAGAGTCCCCCGTTCACAACATTCGCGCATTCGATTCTTTGATGAACCTGGCTTCCAAAAAGAGCCGAGCCCAAGCTATTGGAGCTATAGGAGCACTCGTGGATATGCTTGGCCCAGGCACAGTGCTGCCATCAGACCGACGATTGAGGAACTTCCAAGCTCAGCCTGGGCTTCTGGGCTCCCTCCAACGAGCTTCCGCCAAAATTTGGGCTCCAAGCCAGCCGCTTCCCGGTAAAATTACGCAAGCTCATTTAATTTCTTGGGCGTACGAAGACTGGTTGAAGGATACTTATTTCAAAATGATCCAGCTCTTGGAAGTCTGGTGCTCTGATGAGATTGAATATTCAAGAATGAGAGCCGTCGACTTTGTCTATGCCTTGCTCAAGGATAAACCAGAACAAGAATCAAACCTTCTCACTCTCTTGGTCAACAAGCTTGGTGATCGCGACCGAAAGATCTCTTCCCGAGCTTCATATCTTCTCTTGCAGCTGCAAAACTCACATCCCGGCATGAAGCCGATCATCGTGCGAACAATAGAGCAGGAGATCCTCCTTCGACCGTCAGCAGATCATCGAGTACGCTACTATGCCATCAATACCCTCAACCAGACAATTCTTTCGAACAAGGAGCCGGCAGTAGCTGAGTCTCTTCTTCGTATCTACTTTGGACTTTTCGCTACAATTCTCAAAACTGGAAAACTCGGAATACCGACAGAGGATGAGCCCACTAATGCCCAGAAGCCTAGCAAAGGCTCATTCGGAAAGAAGGGTAAACCGGCAAAGGCCGCAGCCCCTTCTGTCCCAGAAGCCGAGGCAGCTGATAAACTTGTGTCTGCCCTATTGACCGGTGTGAACCGTGCCGCACCATTTGTAGGCACCAATGATACGGTGTAAGTATTTTCAGAAACTATGAATGCTATGTGCCTGTATGGATGCTAATGACTTGACACTAGCTTGGAACGCCATCTTGACACCCTCTTCAAAATTGCACACTCTGCCAACTTCAACACCGGCATTCAAGCTTTACTCTTAATTCAGCATCTCTCTACAACAAAACACCTCGGCAGCGATCGCTTCTATCGGACACTGTATGAGTCGCTACTGGATCCGCGTCTCATAAACTCTTCAAAACAGGCACTTTACTTGAATCTCTTGCTGCGGGCACTGAAGAATGATGTCGATGTGAGAAGAGTCAAGGCTTTCGCAAAGCGAATGCTGCAGGTATCAGGTCTCCACCAGCCCCCTTTTATCTGTGGTTTGCTCTACGTCATCTCTCAGCTAAGACAAACCTTCCCTGATATTTCAACCCTGGTTGAGGAGCCGGAAGAATCAGTATTTGATGATGAGGCGCCTGAGGACCGTCCAACATACGATGGACGCAAAAGAGATCCCGTACACAGCAACGCTCATAGAAGCTGTCTGTGGGAAATGGTATGTTCACTCTCTTACAGCCACATAATGCGCGATACAAATGACTAATTCATTGTTCCAGGTCCCTATTCAACAGCATTTCCATCCAGCCGTGGAGAGATTTGCCTCTGCGCTGCTAGATAAAAACCAGAAGATGATGAAGCCTGATATGGAGAGCCACACTCTCATAAAGTTCCTGGATAAATTCGTCTACAGGAACGCAAAGGCTTCGGATACTCGTGGTGCTTCTATTATGCAGCCTCTCAAGGCGGCCAAGGACATTGGAGATATTTGGCTCGGTGGTGGGCGCAGTAGCGCATCTACAACCCAAGTCAACTCTGCTGCATTCTGGAACAAGAAGGCGGACGACGTGGCTGCCGAAGATGTCTTCTTCCACAAATACTTCCAGCACGTTTCCAAGGAGCCCAAGGAATCTACGAAGAAGGCACGCGCGACAGGCGACGAGGATGCAGACGACGATGCGGAAGAAGATGAAATCTGGAAGGCACTGGTTAATGCTCAACCTGACATTGATGAAGATGCTTCTGATGCTGGCTTTGACGATTTGGATGAGCTGGATATGGCATCAGACGATGATTCCTCGCCTGCCCTGTCACTGGATGGCGATGAGGATGAGGATGAGGATGAGGACGACATGGGCGTGGAATTCAATGACTTTTCAGACGAAGAGGATGGTGAAGAAGAGGATGGCCTGGTTGCCCCTGACGTGGCCGAGTCGGACGAGGAGAAGGGCGACAAGCGTAGGGCTAGGAAGAAGATGCTCAAGGGCCTGCCTACATTTGCGTCTGTGGATGACTATGCAGAGCTTTTGGCGGGAGAAGAAGACGATTTGTAAAAATAGATTAAGAAATGTTAATAATAGGGAAAAGAATTGTTTTGAGGCAGCGAGAGTTCTAGCGGCTACGAAACACTTGAAGTATTTGGTTGTAAGTGATTTGTACAGTAGAAGGGTCTCTCCTCTTTTCAGTGTGCCCGGGAGGAGGCAAACAGGCTATGAAATTCTTTATGTATACCATCTTCTCGCAATCATCAAAAAACCATACACACGTTTGCTGGATTTTCGCTCTTTTTTTCATCGCAGTTGCGAATAAATAATACAGCAGCCAAAAAAGGAAAATATTCCCGACCAATAATCACTTGTTACTCCCGAGGCTCTCCAACCACACCGAGTTCGGATACGCCGAACGGCATAAGCCGCAAGGTTGGCTAGAATCGGGCTAACAGGGCACCGATAAGCCGTATCAGTTTATCTTATCGGCAAATAAATGCGCCAGCAAAGGCGTGATGGAGGTGCCGTAAATTAGGCGCGCAATCGGATCGCCTTTGCCTCGGTAATCCCGCTCTTTTAATACAATCCTCCTGCTTCCTATAATTTCTTGCTATTCTTTTTGTCTTATTGCTTTGATTAGAGGGGACGTGCGACGAGAGTTGGAATTGGAAAAACAAGAGAGAAACGAAAACAAAAGAGACATTTGGCAGAATGTTTGGACAACAAGTCGCTCGTGGCGGGCGCCGAATTGGTCAGATGGCTCGAAGTGGCCAACAGTCGCCGCTTGCTGCGATCAAAGGGGCCGGTCAACGACGATGCTATGCTGAGGCTGCACAGGGTGAGTATTCACTGAGTCTATGCATAATGAGGGGCGTATGGGATTTTGGCTAACATTGGGATCCTCTTCTATAGCCGCGGCAGCTCCCAAGGGACGAATCGGACGAGGTCTCGGCCTGATCCTCTACGGCGTCGCATTTAGTAGCATCGGAGCAGCAGCGACATGGTACTCGATGGTGCAGCAGGGCTTCTCCCACTTCACAGACGCCGAGACATCGAAGTTGTTCGTGCCCGACACCAACGAGGTCCAGCGCATCGAAGACACAATCAACAACCACCCGCTGGTCAAGGAGCTGCGATCACGGCCCGAGTTCAAAGAGTCGCGGCCGCACCTCAAGATGGCGAACGGCATCCGCAACCAGAGCCTCACCGCCGGCGTCCTGCAGGGCAACGGCAAGATGGTGGTCCCGCCAATCGCATTCATCGAAGACGGCGGCAAGTCCATTGTCAGCATCACCTACATCGGCGACCAGGTCTGCGGCCACCCGGGCCTCGTTCACGGAGGGTTCCTGGCGACGATGCTGGACGAGGGCATGGCGCGGGGATGCTTTGGCGCGCTGCCGCACAACATTGCTGTGACGGCCAACCTGGAGGTCAACTATCGCAAGCCGACGCCGGCGAATAGCTTCCTGGTGCTCCGCGGAACGACGACAAAGGTCGAGGGACGCAAGGCGTGGTCTGTGGGAAGCATCGAGACGCTGCCGGAGCCGGGCGAGAAGCCGACGGTCCTGGTCGAGGCGAGGGGACTGTTCATCTCGCCCAAGTATGCAGCAGTAAGTTTGAACCGTCTGTTGAGGTTTTCTATGCATGGCGCTGACATCATAATTTAGTTGATGCCCTCAATCGTATAAGAATTTACTGAGAGCGGACGCGATTATTCGGGCTGATGATGTGGTGGCTGAAGATTAGGAACGCGGGATGTCCCTTTTTTATTTTGATTTGCATTGCTTTTTCAAACGTTTCATTTTATTCTTGGGAGAAAGCGACTCGAGGCATCGGATATACACAAAGACTTATCAGATACATTGCATGATGATGTACGTTGTACATGGGAGATAATAGACGGTACTTTTTAGTACCTAGAGCTTTAGAGTAGACGAAGGATTGTCTTTAACAGCGATTTGAATCGAGCCTTTTAGATGCTCTTACCTCTCGCATCCCTATTCATTCATGAATCAAGTATGAAAACAGCCACATAAAGTCTCAAAATCAATGAAACGACATGCTAGGTAGCTATACTGCTTACAAAGAAGAAGGAAGAAAAAAAGCTTTAGCAAAAAAAAAAAAAAAACAGCGGGGATCATATGACGGAAGTCGGCGGTTTCGGGCTGTCGCCATCAGCCTCCTCGATGAGCACATCATACCCCTTGGCGCAGTTTGCCCAACTATCTCTAGAAAAGCTCCCTTTATATGGGGTAGAATGTGGATTTCTTTTCTTGTTTAGACTAGATTGTAACTTTTTTTTTTATGTAGTAGTACGTGGAGAGAAGGAGAGAAAATAGCGGCTGGCGATGACGGCGAGGGCCCGAATGTCATAGTGGAAGTAAGAAGTACGTATGTACGCATGCAGAATGATCGCCCATCTCGCATATCGCCATTAAACCGTCCATCCCTTTATATATCGCAACTCTACTAGTAGTATTCCCACACCTTTTTCCATTGGCTTCATCTCCATCGTCTTGTACTATCTGCTCTCTTTTTCTTGTCTTTTTTTAAACAAGCGCTCTGTCCCATTGGAATTCATTTTTCCTCGTTAAATCCCGTCTCATATACACAATGGCCACGTGCGTAACCCGTCTATCTAGATTGCCCCTCCCCCGCCTTGCGACAGACAGTTGAGGCTCGCTCTCCTCCAAAAGCCCATTATCACGACTTTTCCCATCCCTTCTCCTGTATTATGCGCACCTCGCGCAAATACTTGAACACGCTCGTTAATCCAACCACAGTGCAAAAATCAAGTCGCTAACTCTACAATCAACAGCAACATCACCTGGCATCCCTCCCTCTCCCGCCGCGAGCGCAACCAGCTGCGCTCCCAGCGCGGCCTCACAATCTGGCTGACGGGCCTCTCCGCCTCTGGCAAGTCCACCGTCGCCACCGCCCTGGAGCAGCACCTCCTGCACCTGGGCCTCTCCGCCTACCGCCTCGACGGCGACAACGTGCGCTTCGGCCTCAACAAGGACCTGGGCTTCTCCGAGGCCGACCGCAACGAGAACATCCGCCGCATCGGCGAGGTCGCCAAGCTCTTTGCCGACTCGGCCACCATCGCCATCACCTCCTTCATCTCGCCCTACCGCGCCGACCGCGATCTTGCGCGCCAGCTGCACGCCCAGACCAACCAGGACGGCGACGAGCCCATTCCCTTTATCGAGGTCTTTGTCGACGTGCCCCTCGAAGTGGCTGAGCAGCGCGACCCCAAGGGTCTCTACAAGAAGGCCCGTGCTGGCGAGATCAAGGAGTTCACTGGCATCTCTGCACCATATGAAGAGCCCTTGAGCGCCGAGATCACAATCAAGACTCACGAGAATACCGTCGAGGAATGCGTTGCGCAGATCACAAATTGGCTCAGCGAAAAGGGCTACATCAAGAGCGTAGAGGTCAAGAACTAGAAAGCAACGATAAATATAACGAATATCCAGTAATAAAAAGTCATACTCGGATTTAAGAGCAGGATAGGAACACTCATGGTAAATATGCTGTAAATGCTATTTGCCTTTGTCACTCTGGAACCACTTCTTAGAAGGTTGATCGATCGATATAGTAGTAGATGGGGGGAAACGAAAAATAGTCTTTAAAAGTCTTAGAAAGGACGTTGAAACAAACAACATAGAATACAGGCGCATGACGCTTTTAGAAAGAAATCCTCTCTATATCCGCTTCAGGGAAATTCAGCCTCATAGTAAACAAAAGCCGTGTACTCGTTTCCTTCGCCGGTCCCTAATCCCGCCGCGGCCATCTCTGAGCTAAGGGCGGCATCATCTTTCGTGACCCTGCCGTGCTTGTCCCTTCCGAACGCATTTCCGCCCAGGTATGAATACTTTGAGTCCAGCGCTGCCTTTGCCTTGGGGGCCAGCTTCGGTGTCGTCTGTTCCAAAGGTAGTCAGTAGACATAGACAAATAGTGATGCGGCATCAGGCCAAAGAACCAATCAAGGTTATCGACAGGCCAGGTGTAAAAGGTAAATAGCATGATATAGCATACCTTGATCAGAGCCGTAGCGTAGTCCAGCGGCAATCCATATCGCAATACGGCCTCAACAAAGACGCGCAAGGTAAGGACATGCACCCAGATCATGACACTTTCACTCCACCCAGTCCTTCCCATGCGCAGGGCTTCGCCACAAACCTTGCGCTCTTCGTTGGTCACACGATCCAGCTCTCGTTGTTCTTCTTCGCGGCCGCCTTCGACATATTTGTACTGACGAGGTGTCCACTTTTGCTCTCGGCACTTGTGGACAAACTCGGCGCTATGCTTCTTGAAAGTCACGACGGCAAACAGCGTGAACTCGTCGTCATGGTCGATTTCTACCGATGATCGGGGCACCACCATGGGCGCGAGGGTCTCGTAGCTCTTAATAAAGTCCTTCTTCGCATTCGTCGGCACGGCGATGAGGTGAGTTTCAAGGTACTCTGAATCTTGAACGAGCAGCGACGGCTTGACGATCGGGGTGAGAGATTTCGTCGCGAGGGTGCCACTGCAGTCGAATTAAGCCAATTAGCTAGGAACAGATAGATAGATTACATTACTAACGTCTGTTTCCTTTGGAGCTGTGCAAGATTTGTCTTGACGGCGTTGTACTGGTTGAACTTGGACTTGACGTCGTTGTCGACTGTGTTGAGCTCCTGTATCACAGTTAGGATGAGCTTCAAGGAACAAAGGTGACAATGTGCCGGCAATGAAGAAAGTAGAGAGAAAGAGTCCATGCCTTCTGAAGAGTGCCAATAAGATCAGCAATGGGCTTGTCGGCTCGGTATCTCATCTTGTTCCAGCTAAAGTTGCGCAGGTAGTGATCGGTCGGCTCTGCCACAAGCTGTCAGCCCCACCATCCACATCATCCATATAGAAGCGCATATCTGGCTCGACTAACTATCATTGACCATCTTGTACGAGGCCATGCGGTCCTCGTCATTGTTGAGCACCGTGCGCAAGGAATCCGCAACCTTGGCGACGACTGACTGACATGCACCCTCGAGCTTGGCCAAGTCATCGGCTTGCTGGACAAGCAGGTCTAGAGTTCCGATTTTGAAGTCGGGGATGCTAAACGGCAGCACAGTGCCATTGTCGGACGTTATTGTCGCGCTCAGGGACGAGATGGCCTCATCACGGTCGCCAGAGTCGAACGCGCTCTGGGGCAGCGATATCAACGCATATCTTGACATGGCGGTGGTGACGAGAAACGGAGGTAGAAGTAGACCCGACGAGGGGAAGACGAGGAGAATGAAGCAAGAAACAAATAACGAGAGAAAGAGATGATCAATGAAAGGTCAGCTAGATGGAAGCTCTCACGTGCAGACCCAGGAAACAATCGTAGCTTTCTCCTTGAAAGAGAGGCAGCGGCGCTCGAGAGAAGCTTCGATCGACAGCTTAGCTACATGTATAGATTGCGACGCAGAAGCAGTTCGCGAGCATTGCCTTAGTGAGGTCCAGTGACAGTTCAGCTAGCAGCTCCGGTAGTGGGGGCGGCGATGATGTACTCAGTACGAGGCGCTGCCTGCAGGAACCGATCTGAGACAGACGATTCAAAGTACCGAGTACCTCGACTGAGACACCCCGTTAAGCGCCAGCCCCTCGCCTTGCGTGGAATAAGCTCGGTATTGCGCACTGCCCTTGCGCGCTGTAGCTCGCATCTATACAGCAATATTCGTCTATACGATACTCTTTTCCGTGCCGCTGCCGCGCCCCGTCAAATGCATAAAAACGGCGGCGCTCCGCCAGCGCTAGTCCGCTCTGGGCCGACAACATCAAGAGGACGATTTGCGCCGTGCACCGCCAACTCTTCTGGTCAGGCCATGGCCATGACAACAGCCTGCAAAACGCGACCTCAAGGCGTCTGAAGGCGATACAAACGACCGTTGACCGCCCCGCAGTCCCGGACCATGTGAGGCGCCCCGAGACGGCAATTCCGGCGCCAGTTTGTTTGCTCTCGCCCGTCTTCTCCTTCGTCCTCGGCCAAAACACCATCCTGTCTCTGCCCTACACCCCGGCGGCCCTCTGCATCCTTCTCGAGCCCCAATTCGCCTCGCCCACGCGTGGGCATGAAGTGGTCTGCGGGCGCATCATCCCGGGACCTCTCCCAGCGCCATGGCCGCAGCCACAGGTTCGTCCCCTCGTCTGGTGTCTTTTCCGCCACCGTCCCGTCCCGGCTCGTGTTGTCGCTGACTTTGCCCGTGGCAGCTTCTGCGACCATCATCCTCGGCGATTCTCCTGCGACTGAAGACGTGGCCCCCAAGGCTGACGGCGCGCCGGAACCGTCCGCAACCCCCGGCCAACGGTCTTCAACGCCGATCCGCACTTCTAGTCATGGTACGTAGGCGCAATGCTTCGTTGGGTCCGATCGAGCGGCTTTTGAGAGGATGAATATGCTTATTGCAATGCTCAGATGTGATTGATGGCCCGGATGGAGCCTCCATCCATACCACAGATGGCCGGGTCAAGAATCCTGTACCCAGCAAACTCAAGGGCAAAGCCGACAACAAGAACGGCAATTTTGGTGTGATGCACATCGATATAAATAGCTCACAAGCGGCCTTACGGAATGCTGCCGCAAAGCGCACAAGCGAAGAGACAGAGGCGGCGGCGAGGTTGGCCAACATGCGCGGCTACCAATCCATCAAACGTAGCAAATTGGCGTGGAATCCGCAGACCGAATCAGACCCACGATCTTCAGCCCCCGCGTACGGAGCTTCGCAAAATGGCTATCTCAATCCTTCCTACTCGCTCCCTGGACGCCCCCTGGGACCTTTACCGCATGAAGCCAAAGCTGAGCAAGCTCGGCTCCTCACTCTGCTGCGCAGCCTGAATCCTATGGTGGTGGTGGATCAGCTGTGCAAAGCGCTGGCATACTTTGGAGGCATTCCCGGCGCGCCTTCATCGCACGAATTCGACTTCCCGGACAGCGGACGCAACAATGGTCAGGGATCCATTTTCGTCGGCTGGGTCGCCGAGATATTCCCTCCAGTCGAGGGGAACCCTTCAGCGCTAGCGCTTCACCCGTCTCTGCAAACCGCAGATATAGTCTCTGCCGCTGCTCCTACCGCCGTCGTTGCTCCAGAGGCACCCGCAACCGCACCAACTCAGGCTCCAGCTCTACCCGATTCCGCCAATACCACCGCTCCTCCTGCTCAGCCAGCCTCTGCAGCCCCTCTATCTGAGCCTACCCGTAATCCTCCAGAGGGACAGAATGCCGCTGGTGAAGCGACCGCAACTCCTATCAAAAGACCGCGAGGACGGCCCAAGGGGAGTAAAAGCTCCAAACCTCGCATTGATAAGGGCATGAAAAAGTCGGATCCGGCGCTGCATTCATCCAGCCAAATTGATGGAGGCGGCTCCCAGCTATCCCAGTCTGATTTGGGGAGAAGACCCGATGGATCTATCGAGCAATCTCAAAACGGACTCGTTAACCCTGCGTACCATGGCGATATGCCAGGCCATCTTGACCCTGATTCTAGCATCATGAGCACTCCAGGAACGGGCAAGAAGAGAGGTCGCCCTAAAGGGTCTAAAAATCGGCCAAAGAACACTCCTGAAGCTGGCCAGGCGGCTGCAGAGAATCCTCACGCTTTATTGCCTACTTCTTCAACCTCCAATCCCATTGCACAGTCTCCTTTATCGCACAAAGCAACTGAGAGCCAGAGTAATATTTCATCCTTTGCAAATACAATGCCTCCCAGGCCCGAACATCACCAACATCCATCACCCCCATTGCCAGAGAGCGCAACAACGCAGCACGCCGCACACATAGGCAACCGTGCTCCTCAAGGAAGCCAGCCAGCGTTTCCGGCTGTGAGTAGCTGGGCTGGAGCGGCAATGCAATCATTGGATCAATTCCGCTCCATCAACAATCACTCACATCCCAAAAAGAGAAAAGGGGGTGATCCGGCTCAGGTCGCTAGAGAGTCCTTGGCAACGATCACAGCAACTGACCCTTCATCGCATATGCGACCAGGCGATGATACTCCGCTGCATAACACTGCGTCTGATCAGACTAACTTGAAGCGCCGACGTGTGTCGAGAGAATCGCTTCAGAACCCCATCTTCAACAACATTGACTCTCAGCCCGGCCGAGTAGGTATGACCACATCGCCTGTTCTGAATAACAGCTACAACAGCATCTCTCAAACCATGGCTTCCAACAGCTTTGATAACCAGCTAGCTAATGCTAGTGCTGCTGCGAGACAAGCCTCGAATTCACAGCATTTGCAACAACAGCAGCCGCCGCACCATCACCATTCGCAGCGGTCACCAACACAACCTCAGGGTCAAACTCAGTCACTTCAAAACCAGCCGCAGCCGCAGCCGCAGCCTCAACCTCAGCAGTATGCACCCCACAGACCTCATCCCCAGACTGCAGGGATGCGGCCTCCGCTACAGCTCCAGCATATGCCACCAGGGTCTTCAAGACCCAGAGCCCCGAGCCAGATGTACGGAAGTAGCCCAACGAGCATGTCTTCGCAAGGCTTCTATAACCAGGCTAGGCAGCTGCCGGGCCAGTTAGGACATACAGCCACCAATAGCGGTAGCTTTGCCAGAGGCACCGGTAGCAACCAAGCCTCGCCGTTTGGGTCTTCTTCCAATCCCAACATGGCAAGGCAGAGCTCCAACGACGCCCGCACAGCCAGCTTATCACAGCAAGCATCCCTGGCAATTTCGCGCAGCCAATCGGGCCATACCCCGTCAGCTCGTCACGCATCTTCTGACTTTGCCAGCAGCCAGCAGGTCCCCGCAACTTCGGCTGCAGCGCCTTCAACATCTGGCCTGGGCCACTTCCCGTCCTTTGCGGAACATAGCTACCTTGACATGGACTATGGCTTGAATGAGCGCGACGTGCAAGACTCTGCGGCGGCATTTGGCGACTCCACGCCGCTTGATGTGACCTTGGTTGAGCCTAACATGAGAGAGAGGCTATATCAAGCCATGGGTCGCCCATAAGATGGCGTTTAAAATAGAGCGTTTTCAATTTTTTTTTTTTTTTCAATCTTCCATGATCTTGAACTTTTGGTTGATTGTGTACGTTCTCGGCGTTGTAATGAGAAAAAAGAAAAGTAACGCATCAGAGGGAGTTTATCAGCAGCAGAATCTCACCCCCTTTAAGTAAAACAGGGTTGTTCTCAAGATTTCTTGTTCTTTTTTTTTTCATTCCCTTTTTTTGCTGGCGTACAAACAAGGATGGGTTTCAGGGAGTATAGGCACATTTGGTTGTTTCTTTTTCCATTCTTTTCCCCCTGGAGATGAGATTTATGATGAGAGTGTATGAGAGAGCGTACAGTTTATGCATTGTGCTATGATGTTTCCCCCACCCCCTTTTTTTCTGGTTTTTTTTTATCTTATATATTTACCGATGAGAAAAGAATGTTTCGACAGATGTTGTATCTTTGGGAAGGAAATCTATTTCTCCCTTGTCTGCCATCACGGCTGGACCAGAAGGGGTGACAGCAGAGCCATAGACGCACTACGACAAAAGGGTCCAAACATTTACTTTCTAGGGAGTCGCACAAAGGGGCGTAGGTGTACATACTCGGTATTCACGTTCATATTTATGAATATATAAGCAAAGCGTCACAAGCGAAAATAAAAAGAGTTCATATCAGTCCAAATTTAATTTGAAATATGTTTTCTGTATTTTTTGCGACTATAGAGATTTTCAGTCGAGAGCCAAAAGTGTTCTTCTTCGCTAGAGATATTGAAAGATAAATGAAAGTATACAATACGCAAAGTGAAAACGAAAAAGTCGATTTGTCAACAACAGAGAGGAAAGAAAAGTAACCAACAAAGAGATAAATAAAGATAAAAAATAAGAATAAAACAGCTTGGTTTACCAGATAGAGATAAGACAAGAGAGATTTTGCGCAAGATCTATGCGTGCGGCTAACAGCTGCGCCAATGCAGGATAAAACAGGTATTTTTTAAACCCAGGCATGACAACAGATCGGAAGGCGTTTAAATAGCCAAATAAAAAGACACGGGGAAAAAAAAAGGAAAATCTTTAAGAAGGAAGGGATATGACAAGTGATATAGTAGAAACAAAATAAAACAACAAGCAGCCACAGAACAAAAGCCCAAAGTAATCCACACAACCATTGGAATCCGTATCTCGCGGATCCATCCCATACCCAGAAAAAGAAAACGCCTCGTAAATGCTTCTTTGTGTCAAAATGGACACACATACACAAGGAAATAGTGGTGTAAGCAGAAGAGTTCTTGCTTTAGTATCGAGAAAAGAAAAAAGATAAAGACGCTCGAGCATAACGAGCATAAATATGTATATATGGAAGGAGGAAGAGCAATGAGCCGCGTATTATCGTCGGTGAGATTGGTAAGGGGGAGATCTTTTAATCTCCATCGTCGCCGAGCGCTGCTGCTGGCGGCCTTACGGATTCGGACATGTGGCGACCATAGTACCATTCGTCTGTTTCGTCCAGGCCATCCTCTCCTATCAGGTCCAGCATAACCTGCTGGTTCCGTTTGATATCTTGCGGTCGCTGCACGATTTTTCGCTCCATAATCATGGCCTCTGCCGTTGCTAGCCATATTTGCTGCAGCTGTGGCAGATCCCCTAGCAGAGTCCTGGCCTGGTCGCGATCAAGAGGTGCCATGGGCGCATCGGCGGAAAGACTGCTGTTGAAGACGCTATATGGGATAAAGCCTCCGTTGTGGGTAGAGTCTACTGACCCCCACGGACTCCTATGGGCCCCTTCGCTGAACGATGATCGGTTCGGAGGTCGGTCGCCGCTTGTTGACTTCTTTCGCCCAAATCCTTTCAATCCCAGCCGGCCCTTGGCAGGTGCTTCCACCACAGGTTCCTTGGTAAGAGAGCTGAACCAAACATCAACAGCAGCCCGTCGGTTGTTATAGCCCTTTGTCTCCCACAATCTTTCTACCTGACGAAGCCCACCAAGACACAAGATGGCCACATGAACCTCGTCGGGGGGTCGTTCCCTCAGGTAACCGCGAAGGGATCGTTCCACTCGACCAACATACGTCGGCGGTCGCAGGCGGCGGCAGAAGGAGGATATGATGAGCGGGAAGACCTCATGTACTCTCAGCAGTGTCCGGTTGTCGTACATGTTCATAATTTCCGTTTCAATCGGATTCACTGTGTAGGGTTCCTTCAGTAGCCCATTTCCTTTTTCAGCAATGTATTTCAGGTGCAATTTTCTGTACGTCTCGAAAAAGTGGAAAACGGTAAAGAGCAAAGGAATCAGTCGTCGGCGCATACGTTCGTGCTGCGGTGCGAAGGCTAATTTCTGAGCTTCTGTTGTTCGTAGGAAAATATCTTTTGTGATCCAGTCACACATCAGGTATGATAGCTTAGCCGCAACATGAAGGCGATGCCATAGGCCACACAGGTAATGGAAATTGATGTCGGAGGAGTCTCTAAGCGGGTATAGACGAGTGGCATAGGCGGGTATATTATGGTCGAGGTGATATCGTACAATGGGGACTTCGTTGAGGGTGATGAGCGCATGCCATGATTTGGAGGTTATTCGGAGGTTAAGAATATCGGTTAGAGGGAGAGACGAGACGATCTGAATCTGGAGTTCGCTCGGCAGTGCGAGTACGAGCTGGTCAAGAGGAACACTAGACGTGGCGAAGATAACAAACTCAAAATTAGCATTTATTTAACCTTCTTGTGGTTGACGGGCTGGAGAAGACAAGACGCACCTTTTTCGCGTCGATTCTGTGGAAGCTCTTGAAGGTTGTATCAACGTAGCTTCCACCGTATCGGACTTGGAATGTAATTTGTGTCGGATACTGAAGAAACTTCTCTTATCGCGCTTCGAGTCGGCCGGCTTGACAGCATCGAATTCAGCCGGTTTCGAGTCTCGCAGCGGCAGGATGAATCTCGACGGGGGATTGGCGTGTAGGGTGGTGATTGTTGTCGCGGCGCTGGATTCCGCATGATCCGCCTGCTGCTGGTTGTTGGCACGCAGCTGGTTGAGCTTCTCGAAGTAGCGCTCCGAGGCAAACTCGGTGATGTGTGGCGGATCCATGGCGGCGACACGGCGCTGATGCTCTGCAGCCATGGTGGGCGATGGCGATGGCGATGGCGATGGAGGCCAGAAGAACGAGTGACGAGGAGCGATTCTCTACGGGAGACGAGCGGCCGCGCTGGCCAGCTCGGAGGGTTGGAGACTCTCTATTACTGGGCGCAGGGAGAGAGCAGCGGTCCTAACATGGCGGGGAATGGTATGGCGACGCCGGTCGGTAGGGAGAGAGCGAGGAGAGGAGAGGAGAGGGGGAGCAGCGGCAGCGCAGTGACGGCTCACGATGCGTCTGTTGTTTTGTCTCGTCTTGTCTCGTCTCGTGCTGGGCCGGGTCGAGTCGAGCGCTCTGCCACTGTGTTCCTCCGTCTGTAAGCGCGCGACGGATTTCGGTGCGGGTGCGGATGCGATTTGGAGATGCGAGGCGGAAAAAATAATAAAAGAGAAAATTAAAGACGCAGGTGCTACGCGATGCTGGCAGGACAAGGCTCTCGACAGGCTGGGCGAGGATGAGGAAATGAGGAGGATCAGGCCCGACCAGTCCAAGTGTGGGAGTAAGGAACCTGCGATAATGGGGAAAGAAAACGAGCGGGTGGATGCTGGCATGTGTGGGCGGTGGGACAGTGGAACAGGGCCCGCTAGCAGCACGGCTTAGTGGCAGACGGGGGGATCTTGGGAACGCTGGGGACGCCAAAGAAAAAAAGAAAATAGAACACAGACGCTGGCAAAAGGGCCCTCGCTGCAGGCTCTGCAACCTTTGCGAAGGGCTCGAGAAGGGCGAGGGAATGCGCGAGCGCTGATTCGCCCCGGCGGCCGTTTCGCCGGCGCAATAGTGGAGCGGCACGGAAAAAGGTGCTGGAGCCAGCTTGGGCGCACAGTGCGCGGCGCGCTGGTGCAGCTGGTGCCGTCCTCGCAGAGAAAGCGCTGCGCCGGGCCTCGGGAGCACGCCAGCTCAGGGCAGCTCCGTACAGTGCGCCGTATGCCTTGGGCCAACGTCCGGGGCATCTGGGGCTGGCGTCTTTAGGAGAGGGGGCGCCGCCTCCGCTCCCCAAAGAATGCCCCCCAAGAGGCGTGCTGTTCACGTCTTTCGCCCTCTGTGGGGCCAGGGCAGTCGGGCCGCACAGTAGCGCCGCGAGCGAATCCGCACGATGGCAGGTCCCCGGCGCAGCCATGGCAGGGGAAAGACTATCCGTGGCAAAGCTTCGGCTGAGACTCGCTGGAACCCGTCGTTGCATGGCGCATGGACTTGTACTGGGCAGTATCGCTAGGCCGCGGTGCCAGTGGCCAGTGGCCAGTGGCCGGCGCCTTTACCCCGAGGTACTTGTGTAGTGACCTCTTGGCTGCTCGCACTTGCATCCGTCGCGTGCGCTGCTGAGATTTTCGCATTTAGCCGAATAGGCCAAGGCGTACAGTGTCAATTGCGCACTAGGCCCAAGAACGCAATCACAATCTTGCTTCAATCACTCTCCAGACGTCAGCCCAATCCGCCGGCGCCGCGCAACGTGCGCAGTGTGCGCAGCATGCGTCAACCACGCAAAGTCAGCAAAGGGGGAAAAAGTTTAAGTGACAAAAAGGTTATCGCTACGGGGCTTCTGTTCGCGACGATATTCGTTTTCCCCCGACCGAATCGCAACGCCTCGCTAGGCCGCCTAGAGTCGTAGCGCTGGCTGCCATTCAAAGCGGCTGCCTGGCCGTTCGTGGTCGTGCCTTTGTGCTTGCGCTCTAGATTGCATGCGTACGAGCCCACTTCACAAAGCACTTTCGGGCCACAATCGCGATCCACAGCCGCAAAGCATCCCCGAGATGGTCGTGGATCCAGATAACAGTTCCATAAAGATAAAGACTACACTAGGCGGCTGTCGCAAATGCTGCTAGTACTAGTACTACTAGCACGCTGCTCGTCATTCACCAGTCGCAGGGTCGCCATGGGAAGGGGACCCCAGAGTCGGTACATACATAGTAGTATTTACATACGCGATACCACATTTGTTGGTCTGCTGTCCTCGTATTGATGCAAAGGCCGTGCGTCGTGGCCTCCAGGAGACAACAAACAACGCACTGCACACCACGGCTGCTACGACGAATAGGGCACAATGGGCCCAGGCGTGTTCCGAGTGCCATTTTCTAGCTCCTTGCGTGCTGCGCTGCCCTGCGTGTGAAATGCAAGCGCCCATTCATGAAACTGCCGTGATTCATTTCATTTGCCTTGTGCGAAAGCCGCCAGCGACTTCAACCCAATTCCCGACGTCGGATTTTTACCCGAGCGCGGCTATTGCGTGGAATTGGAACGTCATGCGGAGTAGTCTGCTATCTCATCTTCATCTTCCATTATCTCTCTATCTTTTTCCATTTGGTTAGGCCGTGTAACGATAACATGAGAGCATAGTACGACTACTGGGTAAACCTCAACGTCGCCTCATCAATCGCGGTCGACCAGTTGGTCTCATGGGTCGACGAAGACGAGATGACGACTACGGAATGGACTCTACCTGGATATCATTATACTCCTTACACGGACATCACCAGAGAAACACATCGGAAGTGTCCAGCCCTTTATTCTCTGGATCTGTTCTTGTTCTTGTCCGTGCAGCCCGATGTCCGTCGCGCTACCATCCTAGACGTGGCGTTGCGGCAACGCAATCCGTCCCGGCCGAATTTATCCATTAGCGATGGAGATCGAGACACGGATACACATACATAATGTTCCGTACACTACGGATAGGGCTGGAGAATGAGCAACTGGGCATGAAGCTGCAGCTTTGTCGGGTCCTGGGTCCTGTAAGGGTAGCGTCAGAAGGGACCAGAAGGGACCAAGAAACGAGACGCAGCAGGAGGGAGGAAGCCACCGCGGCCCTACTCCGGCCGTTTTGGTGTCTCATAGAGTTGTCGATCCAAACACGAGAGAGCAAGTCTACGGCAGCGAATGGTGACTGGCCCAGTCCATCCATGCCCTTCCCCCGAGAAGCAGGACCCCCACTCCAACCACGGCTCAAAGACTTTGGGTCTGGCAAGACGTTGCACAGTAAGATGGGCGGCATGGTGCTGGTGCTGGTAGTGGTGGTGCTACGTCGCATCTCCATGCTTTGCCTCTCTCCAGTTAGAGTACATGCCAGCAACCTGGTCTTGACGGAGCTGGCGCCGCAACGCCGGTGCTGCTGCTCTCATGGCATCTCGGTAGATGGGGATGATCATGAAATCATAATTCATCGAGAAACTACCGAAGCCGCCTCCCCCTTTCTAATTAGCTGCCTACCTGAATCCGTCGACAGGCGTCCAGAGTAGGTAACTTGTTGATCCCTAAATTGGGTAATGATAAGCAGCATGGCCGGGGCGGAAAAAAAACAACAGATTTCTTGAATCGTGTCAAAAAAAACTGGTTCTGCCGGGAGATGGCACATATGACGCTCGGTCAGGCGAAGGAAAAATAAGGCCGTCGCCTTCGCCGGGCATATCTCGATTCAGGTGCCTACATTGGTAGGAGGTGGGCAGTAGGTTTGGCATTGCATGTAAGAAGCTCTCTGGATCGCCCGCAGCGGCGGGCCTTGGAGCACTGTGGCCGTTTCGAACTGTAAACTGTGATCCGGCATCGAGCAGCGATCTTGCAAACCCCGTACCTGTCAAGGTCAAGGTCAAGGGGAGCTTGAATATTTTTCCTTTGTCTTTGCTGACAATGATTTATTTCTGATGGACAAACTTCCAAAAGTACAAGGAGATGACGAGCCTTGCATACATCAGCCACCACCTGTCAACCCGGTGGCTTCAGGGTCCCAGAACACTGTGATAAGGCCTACTGGGATGCTCAAACAGCATTAAAGTCGTCACGTGATGCCGAGCCCTCCGGCCCCCAAACCGGACCCTGGTGACGTACTTGTACACATCCAGGAGAAGATCAAGGTGAGCGATAGACAGCAACCAATTCGTCTCCATGCCTTCCATTCCTATCTCGGCGAGCTCGGAGTGGCCCCAGCGATAACCAGCACGCCAGAGGCCGCATCGGCAGCGCCTTTTGGCCAGAAATACTCCGTTCAAGTAGCGAATACTCCGTACCAGCTGCTGCACGTACCGAGTACAACCAGCGAATACCTACCTATGTAATCAAACTTCAGAATTGCGGCGGGCGCTCTTTCATTTGAGATTACCTCATCCATCTTAACCCAGCAAGGCAGCAGAATGCAACCTCAGACGGAGCTTTACCACCTAGGTAAGAGGTACTCCCACTGTGCTTCCCCGTGGCATTATTTACGCCATGCCTGGCTACGGGGTGAACGAGCTGGTTCATGCTTTGTAGGCATCAAGCCCGGGGCATGAGATGGAATTCCTTCAAGTAACCTTATGGCCAAGGCATTACGGACAATTACTACCGTTGGGTATTCTCCTACAAGGGTCTCGGTAGTAACACCGAGAAGGAGCTGGAGATGCAGGTGAAGAGCAGTTCTCATCAAGCAAATCACAGAGCACCGCGAGGCATGTGAAGAGAGCAAAGCTCCGCTACACTAGGAATAGCTCGCTATGCAATAGACGTTTCAATCTCGCCTCGTCGAAGGACCGATACGGGCCAGCGTCAACTTCCGGATTGATTGGCCCAGCTTTGCCCATCCATGCACACCGATGGGTTGGTTTCTCGGAATATTTTCTGTTGGTACGGTACGCAGTTGCATGTAGCATTTGGGTCTTTTTTTGCTGGTCTCGTTTTACCTAATCACAAGTGGTAGGTAGGCCAGGTAGCCTCAGAAGCGCCAAGGATCAGCAGGATTGATTGGGGGAGCAGCTCATTATCGCCGGAGACGCGCGCAACCACTCGGATGATTCCGTTGCATTCTGCCTCGTTAATGAAACCTCCCTCTCGGAAAAGCGGTGCTACCCTTTCGGGGCGTCCAAGGCTGGTTAAATGCTCCTCGTCGGTGAGCAACAGAGAAAAGGAAGGGATTGCAGGACAAAACACGAGCAACACACACACAACGCACACACACACACACGCACACACACACTGGAAGAGAAGCAACATTCTCGGAAATATTATCCGATGCAGCCACGCCTCTGCTGAAAGGCCTTCTCTCCAATTGGTAGCTAAAATGGCAGCCTTGGCGGGAGAAAAGCCACGCCCACACCCACGCCCACTTTCTGTGTCTCGGCCGGACTTTTTGGGGGGGCATTGACCGGTCGTTCTTTTTGTTCCAGCTTCAATTGGGGGGCCGCTATTGATATGGCAGCAGATAGAACTGGGTCAGGGTCAAGCTGTTATTAATCTATGGAGACACTTATATGGGGTTGTCAAGCCTTAATCCGATGGCCAAAATACAGTGCAAAGTACTGATAATTAATCATTCTAGAGTCTGTCTGGTGTTTACAAGAGACAATGTCCCGGTACAGGCGGCGCTATGGAAGTTTGTATTTATTACGAGTACTGCTACTACTACGTACTAGCATGTCAAATCCGATAAACTTTGTGCCCCTAAAGCGACGGGATATGCATGGCTTTAGCCGTTTAATTAACCAGCCTTTACTCTAAAAATTCGCAATTCCCGAATCTGAGGATATTTAGTGGCCAAGCCATCTTGTAGGATTCTAAATGGCATTTGGCTTCTACTTTCATCTCCACCATGCAGATAAGGCTGTAGCTATACCTGCCTTACTTATAACTGATCAGTACATTTCCTGCGCTGCAAAAGATACGTATAATGCGAGATCGGTAATCACGGCTTCTTTCCGGAGGCACTTTCAGATTTGGCCGCCAGATTTCTTCCCCAGGCATATTTTTTTTTTCTAGCCCTCAGCTGATGATGTACGCCGGCGCCGATAGGGCCTTCTCGGCGTTTTTAAGGTGGCGAGTGGAGAATTGGACCTTATATCACGGCGCAACTGTCCAAGTCGCTTAACCGAAGGCCTCATGTCTGTGCAACGTGTAACGTCTTTGTTTTGTTTTTGAGATTGCTCCGTAATATCTGCCACCTTGCCGGTGGCTGATGAGAGGCGTCACATCGTGGTCTTCATGGAATACCTGAGACATGTATCCTCTCGTTGAGCTATTCACAGCCAGACTGATTGCTGACCCATCGTTATCGTCCTGCAACTTCAGATGGGGAAAAGAAGCGTTTACTGCTGCTGATGAGTGGAGGGTCATGTCGCCATCTCATGTGGTGTGCTATTTATAGCTCCTCTTCATTGTGCGGCTGATAAGAGAGAGCTGTGCCATTGTGGGATCAAGAGAGAGCCCTCCGTCGGCCAACAGCTCGCTTGGAGGACAAGTACGTATGCTGGATTGGTAAAGTTGTTGAGCTACTTTGGTCACGAGGGTTGAAGGAAGCTGAACCTGGTTGACTGCTCCGTATCCAGTGCTACTGTACGAGGTATAGAAAGGCCGTGTTCTTTTCCGTGATAGCAGCTGGAACGCTCGAGAACTTCCTGGTGTCCGGGGAGAGACTGCTCGGTGTTTCGACTTCCATCAGGATATTAAAAGAAGACGTTCAAGCTCAAAGTAAACCAGTAAAAGAGGAAACAAATATTGCCCTCTTATCCAGTACCAGGCTGATAATAGACATAAAGAATATTGGAAGAAAGCAACCAGGAACTGCTTACTTGACCATTGATATAGATATAGAATAGAAGTTATATATGGCTAGGGACTGAGAGTCTGCGGCCGTTTTATGCATAGTAGACTACATCGAAATGTGAGCTTAGAATTATATCTTGTAAAAAGCTATTCTATAAATGTATTCTATATATTTTATTTATCCGTGGATTAGGAATAATGAGGGGGTGGTTTGTGTGTGAGAAACTTCTAGTGTCTGTACCTAGGTCAAAAACAGTATGTAGAGCAACTCCCAGTTTCTCCCATAATGAACCATACTATATAATGTCAGAGTGCGGAACAACTTTAGTTATTCTGTTCATTTATACTAGTTTCACTTTGTGCCACTCCGTAATGTTGTAGAAGTTAGTTATATGGCTTTGAAAAGCCTTGGGTTTTCGAATTCAGGGTAGCATACCGTGGAGTGATTGCAGACTTCTAGCCAGTTGAGAAAGACTGCGCGTACAGGCCGAAAAGATGAAGATTTTAAAAAGTAACCAAGTGCCGGAATGAATGTTTTTGTGCCAAATTCAGCTGAAAAAAAAACCCAGGATATTGAGAAGATCCAACGCCGGGTATAGAAGCTTTTTGTAGGATGGAAAAGTTATTCCTTTGTTCTATTATCCAGTACTCCAATACATGTACCTCTACTATATATAGACCTTTACTGCTTCTACTACTTCTGCTGCCTCTACTACTTCTACTGCCTCTACTGCTACTACTGCCTCTACTGCTACTACTGCTACTACTGCTACTACTGCCTCTACTGCTACTACTGCTACTACTGCTACTACTACTACTACTGCTACTACTGCTACTACTGCTACTACTGCTACTACTGCTACTACTGTTAATTTCTATTAATTGGGATCTATGTGATAGTTTGTTAGGTAATTTCCCAGAAGGCTGACTGCCTTGTTCAGCTATAGCTTTCCTCTTAGCTCAGCCTCATTTACAATACACCTCTCCCTCTCTCACATCTGTGCTGCCTCGGGATGCCGATCAGCACTCTTGATATGGAGGCGAGAGCGAGATCTTCGCTTATTTTCGCATGTCTCTTTCCATTTCAGCCTCACGCGCAGTACATCTCCTACTATTAATTCGCGCTTTCCCTTTTTATCTGTGAGCGACATATCCTATGGATTGCCCATCATGGCCATTCTTTTCACTCTCATCATCAGCCATATCTGGAGCTTTCAGAGACATTGTTTTTTATCCAGCTATACCTGGCCAAGTCCGCCGCAGCGCCCAGTTATTCTATAGAGGTTCTTCACGCTTAAGATATTATGGATGTCAATATCGCACTTGTCAGTTTTCCAATGATCCTTGATGTTGAAGCATCTCTTAACGCTAAAAAGCTGCTTGACGAGGAAGAGCTAATCGACACTGAAAAGCTGCTTAACAAGGAAGAGCTATCTTAATACTGAGCCAAGCAAGAAGAAAATCTGGGCAGTTTATATTATTCTCATGGAGAAAACTGAACATATACCTAAACTTTATACTGGCTCTGGTTGCGACCGCGTATCTGGTTGCGTTCGCGCGAGGCTTACACCCCTATTATCAATAGGTTATCTCACCTCGCTTCGTCTACCATGCTTTCCAAACTGGGTATACTATTACTCATTGTGGTCTACTTTGCTAGGCACTACCCCTTTTCCCCGCTGACCTTAGACCTTCTGCTCGTCTCAGATTTCTTGCCATAGAAGCTGTCTCCTATTTTCTTTTTTTACTGGCCCAAAGTCACTGAATCTATTTTAACCAAATATTTTACTTTGGAAAAGGGAGTCTATTACCTGGCTGGCTCTGTGTAGCCATATTTCTTTCATTGAATTACCAAAAGACCTTTAAAAGCCAAAGGACCAACTAATTGCACTTGCAGAGGCGCGACGCAAACATCACAATGACTTAATACGACAAGAAAGACATAGGGAAAAAGAGAAAAACCCAGAAGAGTACTGTGCATGCCGACGAAAGAAACGATCTCTTACATCTGTGCTTTCTCGCTATGCCAAGCAGCACTCTTGATGTAGGAGCGAGAGCAATGTCATTGCTTATTTTATCATCTCTTTAGTAGCAATAGTAGCAATAGTAGCAATAGTAGCAATAGTAGCAATAGTAGCAATAGTAGCAATAGTAGCAATAGTAGCAATAGTAGCAATAGTAGCAATAGTAGCAATAGTAGCAATAGTAGCAATAG